>NC_092278.1:17824856-17877356 GCF_036320965.1 Panulirus ornatus
TGTGTTATGCTACCTCGAAATCATCAGCTCCACACGAACCAGCAGTAATCTCCTCAATCAAGTTACACCGAGGTACCAGGTGAGGAGGAAAGCGCTATAATCTTTGAGATCCATGTACGGGGGGGCGGCGTCCCCGGTACGATCCCTAAAATACAGGGAGGCCGATCCGATCGTACAGCGTATCAAGGCCTTCCGATCTTGATCCTGCGATGTCGACAAGTCGGGCGGATGTGACGTATCTGTTGTTCTTTACGACTACGACGATAAATCTGGTCTTTACAAGCACTACGCAGCGAGGAGAAAACGTGGAAGTGACAAATGGGAGCAAGCAGAACTGGCAGAGAGGTGTGCATCATTCATCTCCTCTTTCTTGTCCGTCATGTCATTACGGACGAGTCTCGACTCTCTCCAAATGACTCGCGCAAAAAGTTTCCCCTCTTCCCCGAGCGCAAGGCACCACGCCACGGCTCCTGCAAATGGGATGGCGTGGCGGGGAGCTAAACCTCGGCCGCAAAAGTTTTCCCTGCATGGTAAAAAAAAAAAAAAACCACCTTCCCTCCCCCCGGATGGTCAGGCCCTCGGGAAAACACCACGCAATGCACTAGATTCCTGCCTGGGGAGATGCCCGCTATCGACGGATACGCACCTCTAGGGCCTAGAACGACCTCCCCAGGGGAGGTGTGCACCTCCGACCTCAGCCTCATGCTGGCTGGGTCACTGCTGCCTTTAGGCCTATCGACAAGCCAAGGCCATTCAAGACCTCAACGTCGTTTCCCAACCACCGATGGAAAACTCCTGAACACCTCTTCCTGGTGTTCAAGATGACCTTGAGACCGTACACGCCCTCACTACCCATACGGCCCCTTCTGGGCTTGAACATTGGAGTAGAGGCATGTATCATCAATACACCACCTGTCGTCACCAATGTTACTAACCCATCAACTTCACCGATTCCTTAAGCCTCCTTTACTCACCCAACTCTCTTCAACTCGCCAGACATATTCTATGACTTAACCAGTTTCCCATCTCTGGATATGGGTGCTTATTCAGTTCATTCACTAACGGTTTACCGGACTTAATGAACTCATCACTCTAAGCTTGTATGAGAGACCTTAATCATCTCGGTAGCTGATACTGATGGATCCTTCCGTCACCACACTTATTTCAATCCCTTGAGCACGACCGCTCGACCCTTGAGCATGACGGTACGACCCTTGACTACGGCAGCACGACCTTTGAGCATGACAGTAAGTCCCTTGAGCACGAAGAACGACCCTTAGGTATGATGTGGTCTCTGACCTTACTTACCCTTATGGGTCCAGTGAAACATCACGTCATCAAATCCTCAGATCGCACCGTCGTGTTCAAAGGGTCTTACCGTTGTGTTCAAGGGTCGCATGGTCGTGTTCAGGGGTCGTACCATGGTGTCCAAGGGTCGCACCGTTGTGTTCAAGGGTCGCATGGTCGTGTTCAAGGGGTCGTACCGTCGTGTTCAAGGGTCATACCGTTGTGTTCAACGGTCGCATGGTCGTGTTCAGGGGGTCGTACCATCGTGTTCAAGGGTCGTCCCGTTGTGTTCAATGGTCGCATGGTCGTGTTCAGGGGGTCGTACACTCGTGTTCATGAGTCGCGACGTAGAGCTCAGGGGTCTTACGATCGTGGTGAAGGAGTTATTAAGCGGACGAGCTCACCCGTTTCACCACGCTTCACCCGATTTTTCGAACTTTCGATCTCTAGTTTTACCGAATTCAACCGATATTGCCGAACATAGCAAACCTCTCACGGACGACACAAAATTGGAAGGCATGGAGAATCTAATGATCCTTCTGAGACTACATATTCACAGATGGCAACCAGGAAACCTAATCGTCTATAATAGATCACTTAACCAATAATAGATCTCAAGAAGAGTGAAACTCTATCATGAAGGTCTCAAGAAAAGTGAAACTCTATCATGAAGGTCTCAAGAAAAGTGAAACTCTATCATGAAGGTCTCAAGAAAAGTGAAACTCTATCATGAATATAAGTAAAACTATCATCTACAGCTTACAAGTTAATGTATCACAACTGAACACATTCACAAATCACAGACGCTGGGGGCGCAACCCTGAAGGGCTTATTCCCGGCACGAATCTTTGCAGTGTATCTCAAGCACCTCGGTGTTGACTGGCAGCAAACAGATAATCAAGGCGCACCTGTAGCAAAAAACCCACCCACCGTAGCACATCAGGCAACGAACAGAGATTTCCAAGAACTGCTCAACCCAGGATGAAGACCCAATATACACGCTCAATGTATTCGATCAATTACAAAGACATAAAGCGTGAGTCTTGTGTGAGGTGAAGGAGATACAATAGAAACACTGGAAAAAAAAAAAAGGTGTCCCCACTTGCTCGCTTCTTTCACCTCAGTCAGGGGACCCTCAGGGGACCCCCCAACCCCCCAGCAGCGAATGGAAGGCGGTGTGAAAGAGAACTTGGTAACTGCAGCAGGTGTGTGTGTCTCTCTCTCCCGCCAGGCCCGGCTCTCGAGAGGCCGGATCCGGGATCGTGCCTTAAAAAAGAAAAAAAGAAAAAAAGAAAAAAAAAAAGAAAAACCTTTGATAAAGACTGATAGAAAGACGTGTAAATAACGATTCATAAAGTGATTTTAAAGACTCGATAAACGATTCTCGATACAAAACTTCTCAGAAAAAAAAGAGTCAAACGAAAACTTACCTTACGGTTATTCATCCACTCTCGGTCTCTGTTCTTCCCCAATGCCTGAGTGGTCAAGCAGCTCCTCCGATATGGATTCATTCTTGAAGGCATATGAGACCAAGACTCTGTGTGTGTGTGTGTGTGTGTGTGTGTGTGTGTGTGTGTGTGTGTGTAAGGTCAACAAATGTCGTATCTAACAACTCAAACACAAACTCATCATAACTTTTAATTGCCCACTTACAACCTCCTCCCTTCGTCACAGTGCTCTGAAACCACATTTTCCAAGAGTAATTGTTTCTCTGGCTATCTGCAAAGGCCGGATTGTTAAATAGATAACATTCCCACAACAACCATAAGAGGTCATTACGTCCACTACAAGAGGTGACGGCTCGAAAAACAATGCACAACAAAAAAAAATCACTCAGAAATAATGGGCTATCATCTCCTAGAAAGTGTACCGTAACAGGAAGCTGGTGGACTTGAAAAACAAAAAAACCCACAGGACGTGTCCAATCCCTAGACATTGTATAAGAATAAATAAATGAACGTGTTCATGCATTACACCCACCTCAGGATGGCTGCTGGCACTACACCGGCGTCACGGGGAAGAAAATCAAAACGTGATATTTGGATTTCGTGACGGAATCCACCCCATGTATATGCTCGTGCTCTTCAACACAAAAAATGTAAACAAAGGGGCGGGAGCCACGGAAGTGATGCGGTACACCCGGACTTTATGAGTGGCATTTCCCATTGGTGTAGAGTCAGGGAGGCAGTGAGACACAGAGCGGCTCTTTCGCTTCTGGGTGACAGAGTTACATCAATACTATCAATTTATCATAGTTGGAGTCTCATCCCGTTCCCAATGGAGTGGACGAAGCGCGTTAGGACCTTTCGAGGGAACTAATTTTGTAAAACTTGTGGCACTCAGCTCCAGTCTCGCTGGCTGGCAAAGAGGTACCACGCTCAGATATTCCCTGGGTTCATATTTTGCCATCCCAAAATCCAACACTGAACATACAGGTCATAGACGCCGTACCTGTATAAAGTTGTCATAGTCAGGAACACAAATACGAACCTGCGTATCATCTCTCTGTATACCTGACACCGCTAAAAGCCTTTCCCGGTAAGAAACATTCCTCCCTCCTTCGAAGAATGTCGGGGAACAGACGGTCTACATCGGTCTTCCATTCTCAAGACTTTCTATAGCAAGGGCTTCACAGGTGCCCAAGTGGAGGAGGTTTCCCGGCAAGGCGCCCTACCCCAGGATCCGACTGAGAGAGACTTATTCGACGAAGGAAGAAGAGCTTCGCACCACCAGAAGGAGTACCCCCTCTCATCCTCCCTACAAAAAGAAATCATTTGAATACTACAAAACGTGACGGATGTACGAGAATATAAACCAAGTCAGACTCCAAAAAAAAAAATGCTACCATGCTTTACTCTCCATCTGTGTGTGTGGATCTGGTGATCTGATCATCCCTTCCCCAACAATGAATAAATAAAATAAATAAAAATAAAGAAAAATGAAGTAATAATAATAATAATAATAATAATAATAATAACAACAACAATAATAATAATAATAATAATAATAATAATGACGGCATTTCAGACGAGAAGCAAAACCTCACATCTGTCGTCTGAACACACGGGCCGTAGACCTCTTGGTGCCTTCCCAACTTCCCGGTACAAACACATATGTATATATAAAATGTAAACAATCCTTCTCGTCCATCATTTCCGTGCCATATTATAGCGTCGTTCTATAAAACTGATGACTCAAAATCGCCTCCCGTGTTTACAGCCGAGGTAAATAGCGACTCTCCCTGTATACTTACGTCGTTTAAGCAGTTTTAATCTATTTCTTACATTCTCTTCTACCTTGACAGTTGGAGACAAACACACAATAAACATTCTGCATGAATATGTAACAACATTTGTATCTTATTATCATGAAAGAAAGCAACCACCCCGGAAATTGAGTAGTTATTTTCTGGATATATTATACTTTCTTGTGTATCAGCCTCACGTTGATGTAACCTCTTATTAAGTGCAATCAATGTAATGAGTTTCACAATTGCACATCATGTTAACGGGAGTAAGCACTGTAATTTGCGAAACCTAAATGGTTCCCCTAATGCTAATTTCGAGCAAGCTTCAGCCGGGAGATTAGCAGCAATATGTAAGAAAAAAAAATATTAGTGATTGTAATTACACTGCATTTCAATGTCTAGTTCTGTAAACCTCACCTGTGTGAGCGCAGAAGCCAAGGACTGGGGGAAGGAGCGGTGATGTTCCGATGTTGGCTAAACTATAACAAACGAGCTTAGAAAGTTTCCGATTTAGTAATAATAACAGGGGCAATGATGCAACTAATTACTCCTACAAAAGAAGTTTCTAATCTCTTGAATTTTTTCCCACGGCGGAGACTGTTATAAACAGTAGTGAAAACGATAATCTACAGGGTGCATTCTACTGCCACGCTGCACACGAGACCCTGGATGTTTTCAACCAAAGCCCTCAACCCCCTTCCCACCCACTGTCCCTTGAGACATCCTCAGAATACAGAAACTTGACACAACCCTCCATAACAATGTTAAGAAACTGTTATCCAACTTCACACCTGGCCTCTAAACTACGTGCCACTCGGCAAAAGCTTCACCTTCTAAACCCTCTAGCTCTACAGTGGGGTTTCCAAAGGAACAGTTCTCTCTCCAACTCTTTAATCATTTCGTACGTGACCTTCCATCACCTTCCGCAGAACAAAATATGACGATTCGTTTTATGCGGATCATCTCACCATCAAAACACAACACCCCTGACACTACTTAAAGCGTGTAAAAGCAAGTGACGCTACATCACATAATCACAACGCTGGATCACCTAAAACATACGAGTTGCACCACCGGAGAACTCACCGTTGGCTTTAAAGCCCTGATTGACATGAATCCAACCTACGCACTCCAGTCACCGTGAATGGCAGACCACATTCACTTTACAAAACTCCAACGTTACTAATAGGCATCATATACGACCCACAAGTAAGACTCCCTCCCCTCACCAAGGAAGAATCAACACAAATGCCATAAATAAAGTCAGTGTCCTCAGAACAACTCAACTGGTTCCAGATTCAGACAAGTAAATGTCTCTCAGTGTTTCATACAAACAATGCATCACCTCTACCCAAAGGTACGCTTCACCTGCCTTAAAAAAAGAAATCATCCCCACAAACCTGAAACTACTCTCCCTAAACACGTACAAGTTACACTTTCTCCCTTACGTTCTGGACAACACCTATCTCTCTAACGCTACAAAACACCATTTCAACGTGTGACGAAGACTCCGCCATGCCCTAGATGCCACCTCCACATGGAAGCCCCTGAAAACTTACACCTCAACTTGCCCTATTGCTCCCCCACCCACGGTGACATACATACACACAACACCGCTCTTTATGATCCTCGTTGCCGCCTCGGCTTCCTGAGCGCTGTTGGAGACCCACACTCCTGGGGCAGGAAGAGACGGTACGGTATGTATATACCCACACAAAAAAAAACCCCACGTATATTGCGTATGCCTCTCCGAGGAGTTCCATCTAAACCCTCTGATACATTTCCCGAAATCTGGGGAGAGAACCCTCACGCTTCCTCGAGCCTAAAATTCTTACGCGTTGTTGAATCTGACAAACGGTCGCAGAAGAAAATCTGCGACGAGGTAACGTGAAAGGCCTCCTGATATTTTTTTTTTTATATTTCTGATAAGATGATATTCCATCGTCGGAAGCCCAGCTCTGGAGCTCTAGGTGTTGCAAGTGTATGAACATCACATTCACTCCTGTATTCTACATCTTGAATGCTTTGTGTGAATACGTATAAGCGAAGACTCTAAAACTAAAAACAATGTATAAAAATGAATGTAGTCTTATGGAAATCATCAATGCCGAAGAAATACCATTAATTCTATTCATTCTCAATCTGTAATATAATTTTTTGTGAGAAAATGAACCTACCACCGAGTAATACAATTTTCTAATACTCTTCATACATTAATAATCGCATTTTTTCAAGAATAAATACATAATCACATATCTAGCTCATGCTTAATAACTGTCATCAGAAATAATAAATACATAATTACATCTCTAGCTTATGCTTAATATCTGTCACATGTGAATAATCATAAACGTAATAAAGTAATAAAGATGTGTGAACACAACTTCCAGTTCCAAAAGGAATATAGCCAACCATCATCTTCATGTTATACTGGCTCCTGATTCTATTACTTAATGATGCCAGATAACTTCCTCTCATATGGTCAAGAGTTCCACAACAGACAATGCAAATGACAGAAGTGGTTCTTTACGGACCAGACTAAAACAACTTTTAACCGCGTTGGGGAACCACAATGAGCGTGTCAGGGAGACAATGTCAAGCTCATGGGTTCGACTCCGCCCGAGTTGAGGCCCCTTGCCTTGTGTCTGGGGGGAAACGCTGCAGTGTGTGAACGTGCCCAAGTTAAGTCTTGAGAACACACCCGCAAACTATGCCTCATTATTTGTCCGTGAAGGGTCACGTTCCCTATTACACCGGCTACGTGCCACAGATTCAGGTGGCTCGAGAAGGCCCGGAAATAATTGTGAAAAGAACCACGGAAAAAGAAAATAATTCATATATATATATATATATATATATATATATATATATATATATATATATATATATATATATATACACAAAATGCCCCTTCTTCCATGTTTTTTTTTCTCTAGAGATGCATAAATCAATTTGAGATTGTACGTCCTAGACCGCAATCTATTCCATCCTATGCGGTCAAAGCACTGACATACCAACGACTCATCCTCTGCTCAAAGTGAACTGAATAATCGATGTTTGTTGTTAGAATGACGAGGGTTCCAGTCGTGAATACAAGTCCTCATCGAGGACAGGAACAAACAAAGGGGGCTAGAGAGACTGAGAAGTGAAGTAAGGGAGGGAAATATAAGGGATGAGTTTTGTAGCAAAAGGAAAATCTTTTTAAGACAGTGTCAAGTTATAGCCGTCAGGAGAGACATGAGCACCAAAGCTCAGCCGTGAAGGGAAAGAAACTGACATGACAATGACCCACCCCCTTCAGCCAGGCTGTTAAGCCGGTCCACGCATTAAGTGAGCAGTCAAAGCATACAGCAAATTGTTATGGAGAGACAGCTGCACACAAACGTGTCTCGGGTGGCGTTAATCCTGGGCAAACGCCTGCGTTCGCTGTTGCCATACCACTTGTGGTGTCATGTTTGCCAGCAACAACTCGCCAGCGTTTCTGTTTGCGTGCTGCCACACTTCTGCTCGATGTATTTGTTCGCTGCTGGGTCTGGTAGCTGGAAAAATCTGCGCAGGCTCAAGCCCTAGCGATAACACTACCTCAAAGGAAAGTTGGGTTTCATTAAGACAAAAATAGAAATAGTACAAATAATCATAAAGTAACTATCGCAAGTATCAAGTGATAATAATAAGTGGATGTTCTTTTCATCCTGACTTCCTATAACGAATGCTTCTTAAAAGCTAATGTTTAATAACAAGAAGTTAAAAAAAAGTACACCGACGTCTGGTAACCCAGTTAATCAAAACAAAAACAAACCAAAAAAAAAAAGAATCAAACAATTGTGGAACGAACAACAGCACCGCTTGCACAGTAACTGCAAAGTGTTTGCCGGCAACTCTTGTGTTACGAATTCTTTCTTAAAGTTCTATGGTCTGCGATGAACGGATCCGCCCGCTTGCCCCAGCACAGTACATTTTGTCCGGGACACCGACACAAGTCAAAATCATTTGGTGGAAGAGTACGTTGTCCTATTGCTAATGTGATTGAAGCAAGCACTTACATGGAAGGTATATATATATATTTTTTCCTCCTCCTTGCCTTTAATACATGCGCTGAAGAATTACCTATTCGTCCTTTAATCTTACTGACTATTTGGACAGAAAAAAAGAAAACTCAAGATCACTACGTCCAACGTAGCCTGGAGTAAGTGTTTACACTGGCCACACACATCAAGGTGTATTTAAGCAACAGACAGTACACCGTGCGGGACCAGCTTTGGCAAGAAGCACCCGCAACGCGCCTCCTGCCACTAATATATACACGGTGGCTTAAGGAATGAATACCTATGACTGTGTCACATCTGTATCTGTTTTCTGCCAGCCAGGTATCGGGGCCCATGATCAAGAAAATTAGTATAATTCCATCATACATCATCAGTATAGACTTACTGTCATACCCGTTGCAACAATAATGGTGTTGGCATTGAAGCCAGCGGAGTAAATACGATGGTTATTCACCAGTCATAACCCACCTCTAGCCATCCCCCGCATGATATGGAGGTAAAGATATCGTAAAATATGTTACTACACCCATGCAAATAACTCGAAAGACTTCGAACACGAGGTAACGTTCGAGGAGCCATCAGAAATAAAAAAAAATAATAATGGGTTACACGTAATTTCTTGGAGAGATACAGTTTTAGAAGGACAACATCATCATGGAGGTGGATGGAGTCGTTGATCTAACTTGGAAGATCCACCTTACTGTGCAGTGAAGAAAAACATGGAGCACATACAAGACTCTCACTAAACTCGAGCGTATAAGAATTGACCATGATAAAGGCGAAGGTGAGGAAAATTACAGAGGTGGGCTGTGGGTGAGAGGGAAAAATAAACGATGCTACAAGTCGACAAGCGTACAAACTGCTCTCAACAACAGACTGAAAACGATGGTTTACCGCCACACACACACACACACACACACACACCTCCTCCTCCTCCTCCTCCTCCTTCAGCCTTGGCACTTTCTTGGCCAGACCAGACGATCATGTTTCGCCACACAACCTCTCAAGCCATTACCCATGGTGTACTCACGACTGCGCCATTACCTCCGCACCAGTTAAGTTGGTTCCCTCCATAATCACCCATTCTCTCCTGCCACGCATACATTATTCAGTTCACCTGTTGTCCTTCCCCCCCTGTTGCTGAATGACATATATTCTACATTTCTGTTCCATACATTTCTTTTATTATCTGCCTTTGTTATCGCAACAAATCCAGCATCCTCAGCCCTACGTTGCCACACACACACACACAAACACACGCGTTCCAGCGCCTCTCGCTGCTATACAGCAGCAGCAACGTCGTCCCCCTGCCTCAGGCTCCTACCCCCTAGTCTCTCTCTCTCTCTCTCTCTCTCTCTCTCTCTCTCTCTCTCTCTCTCTCTCTCTCTCTCTCTCTCTCTCTCTCTCTCCCCTACGGCGGTGTGAAGGAACGTGTGGCAGCCAGATGAAAGCCAGCCAGCCAGAGGAGGGGGTGTTGGGGTGGTCATTCCCTGTCGAATCGATGATGATCCTAGTGTTGGTGACCAGCATGGATGTGAGGTGCAGCCAGCCGACGTACAATATGCCTGGTGGCCCCAAGGGTCTGGTTCTTGCCCCCACTCGAACCTTCCCAGGAATGAGGAAGAAAGGATGTGGATTCTGAGGGAGGTGGAGGGAAGAGGAGTGGAGGGATGAGGGAGGAGCGTGAGGAAGGAAGGATAAGAACATGGGATAAGAAAGCTACGATGAAGAACAAGAGGGAAGAATGAAGGATGATGTGAGGAAAGGGAGAAATAAAGTGAGATATGAGGAACAAAGTAGCGAAAAGGGAAATAAGAGATGAAGAAAAATCTGGGGAGATATGACAAAACGGGTGACCATAAGGATACATACGAGATGAGACTGTAATATACCAGCAGGCTGGAGTCCCATGATAGACAATGATGGCCCTGCAAAACATTCAGTTAAAATATGAGAATTTTTTTTTCGGAAGTAATGGACTCTTCATACGATAGACTCACCCATTACGAAATTAAATCTTACAAGAACCACACCGGGGTGAGAATTCTCGAAGAACACATTCTATACATTTACAATATGAAGATGCTCTTGTGCATCCAGGGCATGCATCACTTCCAGCTGTCTCCCATCTTCGTAAGTGTAATCATTTTCACACAATTTCTTACGTTTTACGGGATCGCTCCGCCGTGTTCAAGGGTCGTATCGTCGTGCCTAAAGGGATTAAGTCTACCTCGCTGTCGCCACGTCTCCGCCATCTTGACCCAAAGCCTTGTGTGAACTGCTACCGTCCCTACACAAATAACCCTCGAGGGTTTTAATACCACGAAATCACCCGAGGCCTCTCCACCAATCGCCTAAATTCCCTCACTTCCGTCCCTTCCTAGACGCCGCCACTGGGGAGAGAGAGCCATAGGGGGAAGCTGCCTAGTACGTTCAACGACCAGCCCCAGGAAGTCTAACGAAGGAGCGATGATCATCGGGGGGGGGTCGGGCGAGCTGACCAGTAAACAGTAAACTCCCCCTGATCTTTCTCACAGCGGAGGAAATGCTGGCCACATCGGTGGTGGCTCGTGAGACACACGGAACTGTGCTTTCCTTTGACTCCCGGGGGCGTGGGGGTTCCACGGGAATTCCATCGGTAGATCGGGAAGGCCATACTATTCACTGAGGGGGAAAATCATTTATATTTGTCAGTCATTCACGAGCGCCTGGCCATCTCCTACCCGACTTTTGCTTCAATGGGGAAAAGATTCTCATTTCCATATTCCGGTCATATCCATCGCCCTCTTATTTATATAGCCTTATCGTGCTCAATCCAACCCGCTAAGACTCGCTCTCTACTTTATTTCCATCCAAAACCTGAATCATTCCGAGACTTCAGGAGAAAAAAATCTAATCTACCAACTGTGATGTTTACTTGCGAGTTCCAGCCACCTCGACAGCCCTATCTGTTCATCTCCTAACCCCATCGTTCTCAATCCATTCTCTTAAGACTCGTTGTCTCTCCACCATCACCCCTCTCACCGTTCAACGCTCAGTCTCCAACAACATTCCACCTTTAGAACCCAACTCTCTCTCTCTCTCTCTCTCTCTCTCTCTCTCTCTCTCTCTCTCTCTCTCTCTCTCTCTCTCTCCTCCCCCGACGAGCACTCGCCATCCGCGGATCTCCACCCAAGCCGCCCTCGCTCTGCCCCCGTCCTCCTCCTCCTCCTCCTCACCCCTCCCGCGCATGCACTGACCCAGGAGTATATATGGTCCAGGCCGGTGGTGGCGGCTGGGGTACGAGGATCAACAGCAGGGGATAAATCAACAGCAGATGGTGGCGTCAGCGGGAGTGTCAGCTGCCAGGCGCCGGGTGGTCAGCAAAGGTCCTGGACCTATCCAACCACCACTACCATGACAACTGCCCCCTCTCCCCTCCACCCCACCTCCACTGTGATCACCCTTTTTTTTCCCCCCCTCTTAGTCAACCCTTTGCCCTTTTCTATACTTAAACCAAACTGTTCAAAATGACGCTCGAGATGGAGGGTCACATGTAAGGACAATTACACATAACTGGGAGCAATGCAGAATGAGGAGGGTGGTCTTAGATATGAAGTCGACGGGACAACACATTAAGTATGAAAAGAGAAGTAATTAAAAGCAAGTTAATCCTAGCTTCAAAGTGGGATGATTACGTCTAAAAGTGGGACGATTACGTCTAAAAGTGGGATGATCACATCTAAAAGTGGGATGATTACGTCTAAACTTGGGATGATTACATCAACAGTGGGATGATTACACATAAAACTCATAACATAAAGCCAACCGGGGGGGGGGGGAATATTCTCGTTCTCATCAGACGTATGATTGTAATGCTTTGATAACCACGCCTTTAGGGGAGCAAGTTGTTCGAGGACAGAGTAAGGTCATCCTTAAAGACGTTCCCAAGGATTTGAGAGATGTTTACAGTTGGAAGGATAAGCAATAGCAGTCACAAGTACATCAACAGACGGGAGTACACACAACGCATGTTGGGCAACAGAAGACCTCGATACCTTGACGATGCCATGACACTCATCTTATGCATTCATGGAAGCAGGGTAGGCACCACAAAGGATTAGATCTTACGTTCCAGGAGCTTTATGAACGACAGAACACTGTCTAGAATCATTCAATGTTCTGAAGATATTTTAGCAAGTCGATCCTCCAGCTGTTTCAAAGAGCAGCCCCAGTTACAGGAAAACAGAAAACTAAAAAGAAGGGTAGGCACCACAAAGGATTAGATCTTACGTTCCAGGAGCTTTATGAACGACAGAACACTGTCTAGAATCATTCAATGTTCTATAGATATTTTAGCAAGTCGATCCTCCTGCTGTTTCAAAGAGCAGACCCAGTTACAGGAAAACAGAAAACTAAAAAGCGCCACAGAACCCTTCTTTGGAATGTTATCTACTAAACCGGTTTCTTATGACTCCGATCTTCGGACATAACGAGTCGACGGTGGCAAAGGAAATTGAGGTAGGCAGTGAGATCGATACAGGCGTCAAGAATACAACTTCCCAACCGCTCCTGATTGTTTTGGTACCGCACTCAACAAAGTGGTACCTGTCCTATGAAAAAACTTACCAGCAGTCTTGACCTGCGATAATGTGTCTAAATACGGCACCGAGAGTGTGCCGAACTGATCAACAGTGCGCGAACCCTTCAAAAGTGAACTGGAAGCCCTTGAGGAGGGCGTGATCCTCTTCTTGTGGGCAAGTAACACTTCAATAAGTTCGCATTTCCTTCAGGAGGGTACGGGCTCGCTTAGAAGTGAAGAAATCCTTGAAGGAATGAGTGGACCCCTCTGAATCGTACGCGTGTTTCCTAAAGGCAATGCGAGGACCTCTTCGTGAGGCCACGTCTTAAAAGTGTGGAGAATTTCTCCGGTATTACAAAACCCATTATGAAGTGTACGGACACCCCCGCGTACAAAGACATCTTCATGAACGGTCATGCTCCTTCAGGAGTACATGTAACTCTTAAACAAATGGATCCTTTCAGCAGTATCAATACACCTTCAAGAAAAAAACGTTCCAGGGAAACCTTCCTTTATGCGTGTGGTTACCCAAAACTGCGCGGGTCACTTCATGCCGCGTGTTACCTCCCAGAAATACACTTACCTACTTCATCAGTCATTATATATATATATATATATATATATATATATATATATATATATATATATATATATATATATATATATATATATATCGCGTTAGTAAAAAAAGTAACCAAGCAAGGCTCGAGTCATACAAGGTGCGTAAAACATACAAATTAGTCAAACTGATAAATTCGAAGCTGTATTTCCATATGCTGAGTCATTTTATTAAACACACAAGGAGGACACACACACACACACACACACACACACACACACACACACACACACACAAAGGCCTGATGAGTTTGTAACTGCTGTACACATTTTCCCGATGAGCTAACCTCCTCACTGACTGGCCAGACTAATGAGCCCTGACAGGGTTACACAACCATTGTTTACTGAACCGAAGGGTCAATTTCCACTGTATTTCCCCCCCATGTTCTTTACATAAAGGCTCGCCTCTACCTACCAACTTCTTCCTGTCTCTCCTCACACACACACACACACACACACACTTACCTGGCCAGATCTTTAGCCCAACAGTCATGTCGTTCCCACTCATATTCTCAGACCCGACGGAGTCTGCATGTATCTTATTCCTATTTCACCACAATTTCAGGGGCCTCCCCTCTCCCCTCCTCCTTCAGGATATAACCAGTCACGGTGCCTGCCGTTCCGCCGAGTTCCTCCTGAAGCCGCGTTCCCGTGACGCTGTTACTACAACGGGACTCCGGTCTGCCTTCCCGAACGTCTCAATTTCCTCTACAAAGTTCTATTCCTGAAAGCATTACGTCTTTCACTTTTACGTCAGGCCACAATCCCTGCATCCATCCAATCTGTGGGAACGCCGTCCCTCAATATCCCGACACAGATTTTATGCCAACACTCGGCCACCACTTCCTCGCCCTCTGTCAACATTTCACAGTTACGCCAGTTTCTCGCAGACTTCCCATGACCAACTTTTTCGAAAATTCTTTCTCAGGGTCCATTCCCCTTGTCTGCTCTCCTCTGTGTAACAGGGCGCGTTATCGCAATTTTTGACCCCGCAGGTCCGTACTTTTACGGAATTATACCTCATGTGTCCTCAAGACTGCATCGCCTGCTTCGAGTTATTCACGAAATCTTTCGTGTTCTTCTTTATACCATCCTCTCTCTCTCTCTCTCTCTCTCTCTCTCTCTCTCTCTCTCTCTCTCTCTCTCTCTCTCTCTCTCTCTCTCTCTCTCTAAAGTGACTGCGAATGCAAGTTACTATGTCCGTCTTCCTGCAGATAAACTTGGTCACAGGCCATAAAGTCTTTCCCACGCACTCCCATATACTGTTCTCCAACTTTTAAGCTAGTCATAGATCATTAGGTCTACTGTTACCTAGCCTTCCCATGGAATTCAACTTTATCAACGGTAATGTGAGACCCTTATACACGAAAATCCATCTCATTCTGACAACTCCGTGGCATTTTAGCGCTCTTCTGAAATACTAAACAAACAAACACTTTGTGACACACATATAATGCGGCGTTCCTCTCCACCTTGCCTCGTCTTCCTGATAAATAATGTCGGATCTCGTGTCATGGGTGTTATCACCCTCATTCTTGTGCTCAGTACCTTCCTCATCCTCCTCCTACTTCGTCGTCCCCAGCAGCGCCTGCCTGTCATGTGCAAACCCCTCCCAGTAACGTCTTCCCCAACTTTATCGTCCCCTCCTGGTCCTCTCTCTCTCTCTCTCTCTCTCTCTCTCTCTCTCTCTCTCTCTCTCTCTCTCTCTCTCTCTCTCATATTGCCCCAAGCAGTGTGTCTCTCTTGCTTTCATGTCCCTCCTAAGTCTCCTGTCCCCTCTTGCACCCACAAACGACGCCCACTGCTTTACTGTCCCCCTCCTGAGTCTCCGTCTCCCCTACTGCCTCACCCACAACAGCGCCTCCTCCTGCCTCGCCGTCTAGCGGACCCACAAGCCCACTCGACCCCTTCTCAGTCAACCCTCCTCGTTCACGCTTACTAGTCGTTCCCGGCAGCATGTCCTCTCTCTCTCGCTGTCGTCCCCTACAGCTTCCCTGTCGCTCCCACTAACTTGTCCTGCCTGGTCGTCTCTAAAAGTGTCTCCTGAACCTGTCGCTCCTAAGTCTCCCTTACCTCTTACTTCTCCTTACATTGTCTCCTCCATTTTTGTCGCCCCTGTCTCGTCGTTACGTCCCACCTTGGCCCCAGCCGTGCGTCGTCCTCCTTGGTAATGCCCACAATCATTTCTTCCAGCTCTATCACCCTTAACATTACCTCTTGTGCTCCTCTTTCCTCCTTCATTACCTCTTGTACTCCTCTTTTCTCCCCGATAGCAGCGTCCTACCATGTCGTCCCCTGCAGCACCCCCTCCTCCTGCTCCTGCTGGTGTTGTTACTCGAGTACCTCCCATGCGACGCATCTTGTACCCAGACTCCCGTAACCTCCAACACAAAGTGCTCTTTACCGCCCTCCCATCTTTTCTCTCTCCGTCCCCTAAGCTCTCTCCGTCTGTGGAGAGCGCTTATGCAACGGATATGTCTCATGGCTAAACCCCGTCATACGCACTCGTTATAGGGTACTTCCTCACAACAGATGAATGCCAGAATGTAAGCAACTACACACACACACACACACACACACACACACACACACACACACACACACACACACACAAGCAAGCATAAGAAAACTCCCTCTTTATTCATATTCTATGGTATATAATCTCACCTTGCGCCAGAAATAGGTTTAGCAAGCTGATAAATACATAATAATTTTCCACCTTTCTCTCAAGCACTCTTATTACAGTTCTTGGTACACCCTATCCAAGAAAATGCTTCACATTAATCTATTTTAAAACCAACCGATTCATCCAACTTTAGCTATTAGATCTAAGCTCCTAACCTCCATCTATATCACCCAATTAATGGTAATACTTCCATCATCACCCGCCCTCTCCATTAACCTTCCTGCTTCCTCAGCCTTCAAGCTCCAAACCACCAAATCCTCACACAGCACCAACCTCGTGGCACGTCAACCCGCCCCACTCCCACCAACCACCATTACTCAAGCCTTCCTCCAACACCAATCCATCTTCTCAACATCATATTTCAAAAGAAAAACCAGCGACGTGGCTTGAAGTCATGGTCATGTATCTACGGGGGTGAGGTCTCTCGTCTGGACCCCCCTTGGCGCTTCTCCTCCCGCCGCCGCTACTGATGTTGCTGTTGGGAAAGAGACAATCTGTGACGGGCTGCGCTGCCCACACCACCACCACTACCAAGCATACATTTACCACAGGCGTGAGCACAGTCTTCATTCCCTACCGCACTACGGATTTGAAAAGCCCATATGCACGATGTCTTGACTTTCGACCTGACCCCTTAAGAATTAGGTCAAAACCTAAGCCATTATACCGCAGGGTCGCACAGTCGTGCGCCGAGGTCGGTGTCATCGTTATCATTAAGGTCGTGCCGTCGCGCTCGGGTCGTAAAGTCGTGTTCCACGATCATTCCGTCGAGGTCGTTGGGTTAATAAATGACCCCTCCCACCCGACCCTGACAAGCACAAGATGCATTACATCCGATTTTTCTTTTCTGTTCGTGAAATCTTCAACGACAAGATGGGAGACTACTGCAGGGGGGAAGAAAATGTGGAGAAAAATTTGGGAAAAAACACTCTGCTTCAATCAATCAGTCTGTTTAATCATGGCGGAATCAAAGCATTAACAATTCACAACCTTCTTCTTTATCGTCTCTATCTATATAGAATAGGAACACACGACCCCACATTATTCAGCTGATGACCTCGTCAAAGACCATTAGGTCTCCTGTTATCTGTCCTCCCCATGTGCTGCCCTCCAGGAGATAAACCTTGTCACAGACCAACGGGTCTTCAGTTTACCTGGGTTTCCCCATGTGCTTCAGCAGATAACGTCGTCAAGGACCATCATGTGTCCTACTAGCTGTCCTTTCCCATGCACTCTCCTCGAACATATAACCCCGTCGCACACACCATCAGGTCCTGTGTTATCTGGCTTCCCCATGTCATCCCCGCACAACACTAGAAAGAATCCAAACACATTTGTACAGCTGATCTATCCCAATCTCACTCCAATGATCATACTGGAATCCTGTCCAAACACAGTGGATCCCCAGCGCATGGGAGTATGAAGGGGGTAAACACGGGGAGGAATTTTGGGCGTCAGCTGGTAATTGTAATTCAGGCAGAGCTGAAAGTCTAGCTCGGGAACATATACATCTGGCACGTGGGTTTTATGTACATCATACATACATTCTCTCTCTCTCTCTCTCTCTCTCTCTCTCTCTCTCTCTCTCTCTCTCTCTCTCTCTCTCTCTCTCTCTCTCTCTCTCAAAATTCAGAAACTTTAAAAACAAAGAACGGGACGTCAGAAGCCAAGAGGCCTCACCACACTAAAACCTATTCGTCTTTTTTTTCCTTGTCTGACTCATCTCTCTCTCTCTCTCTCTCTCTCTCTCTCTCTCTCTCTCTCTCTCTCTCTCTCTCTCTCTGCCTCAAGGCAACATCTCGCTACAGGCACCCGTAGGGTAGGCATGCACTCATCACCCTCATCCTCTCTTCCTTTTCCTGTCAGCCCCCGTCCCCTCACCCCCGACCTCCGCCTCCCTCGTATAACGTCGCTAACATTGATCTGCATACCAACGCATTTCATAATTGGATTCCGCGGCGTCGTCGGCTGTGGCAGAGGCGATGAGGACTTCCCCCCGGACCACAGTGTGGCTGGGGAAGGTTCAGGACGCTGCGTTACCAGCAGCGAAGCCGGTCGTGTGTGGTTATACAGCCTCCTGCCGATTAGGCTGCAACAGGCTGATGATAATGAGGGTGTGTGCCTACCTACCTACCTCCCTGTGAGTATATCTTACGGCGAGATCTAAATCAAAAGCAGGACAAAATCATGGAGAGAGAGAGAGAGAGAGAGAGAGAGAGAGAGAGAGAGAGAGAGAGAGAGAGAGAGAGAGAGAGAGAGAGAGAGAAACCCACCTACGACTTGAAATGACAGATCCAGGGGTGGATGGGCACTCCTGGTCAGCGACCACCACGACTTTCGAGCACTGAGGAACGAAGGAGCTCTCTGGGCGAGGAGGGAAAGACAAGTTCCCCTGGGGTGGTACGAACAACATCCCAGGGGAGTAAAAAAAAAATCCAATACAGATGGAAGGAATAAGAAAAGGATTGCAGCTCCCTTGGGGGAGATATAAAAAAGCTCCCGCGGAAGAACGAACCATCTCCCCGGGGTACGAAAGACGCTCCCTGAAGATGAATGGAGCCCCTCAGAAAGGAGGGAAGTAGCTCTATGGAGGTGAATGAGGAAGCCACCTGAGGAGGAGTGAAGTACTACAGCCAATATCTACAGAGAATCAATAAATGAACATAGAGAGATATATCAAATGGTCTGTGTGAAGGGTTACTACCGTAGCCCAACCCTTTATATGAGGAATGTGTATGTTCAGTTCTGACGCTTTTATTGATTGTTATACTGTGTGGATAACGGTCTTCGCCAGACGTTGGGGTGTAGCAGAAATGTTGGAGAGAGAGAGAGAGAGAGAGAGAGAGAGAGAGAGAGAGAGAGAGAGAGAGAGAGAGAGAGAGAGAGAGAGAGAGTCTCCGGGCATCAAGAATAAGCCAGAAGACGCTGTGTGTGTGTGTGTGTGTGTGTGTGTGTGTGTGTGTGTGTGTGTGTGTGTGTGTGTGTGTGTGTGTGTGTGTGTGTGCCGTAATGAACTGTCGCGGCCAGTGAGGCCTGAGTTCATTTCCATGATAATGCTCTTTTTCCCCATCCTATTATGGAAATGCCGATTGCTGCCCCAGTCAGCTGATGAAGTAAGGCATTCGGCCCAACGCGTCACGCTGCAAGGAGACATTACCAACCAACGCCGCAGTTCACACACACAAACCGAATTTACACACATGGGTTCACTTGAGGCCAATCGTTCAAAAAAAACAATGGAGTTCATCATTACCGATGCGTTCGCTAAAAGCTTGTTTTGTTTATCCCTGACGAGTTCAGTGGAGGGGGCCTTTCCCCCCTCGCCAGTGTTCACACAGGTGCAATGTTTGGCTGATGAGTTTCACCAGTGGCGATGCGCTCGCTAATAGCTGCTTTGTTATACCTGGCGGGTCCACTGGTGCACGGAATTGACGGAAGCTGTACAGTCGCTAAACCCTCTCCTCCTCCTCCTCCTCCTCCTCCTCACTCATCTCCATCCCTGGCCTATGGGATTAGCTAATGCTGTGGTCTGGCGTCACACAACGTCTGCTACTGTGGGTTGGAAGTGAGAGAGAGAGAGAGAGAGAGAGAGAGAGAGAGAGAGAGAGAGAGAGAGAGAGAGAGAGAGAGAGAGAGAGAGAGAGAGAGAGAGAGAGAGAACTGGTCACGTACTTATGTGTGAGGTTAATAATCGAACTCTTGAAACAATGATATTTACTGAAAAATAATATGAAAGCTTATCATAATCAATTCTATTTGACGTTAAAATTACACTGTAAACATAATCAGTAGAAAACCTCACAGAAAAACAACATAGAGTTATTCTTAACGAGTTTCAAGCATATTCCAGGGATGTCGCTTTTGCTCAAGATATGAACGTCTTCCCTTAACCACGGGTGCCTCTTTTCCACACACAAACACACTCACGCTATATATATATATATATATATATATATATATATATATATATATATATATATATATATATATATATATAATATATATATATATATCCACATCGAGGAGCATGTGTCGTCAATGGACCTGCACTTTCCAGGACACACCCTGACTGGTTCTACTTGAGGCCGTGAGCGGCTTTCCAGGAACACGAGCGTTGCCAGCTACATGCCCAACTTCCATGAGAGAAGAGCGGGTCCTTACAGATATACATACACACATGTTTTCCTACAGATATACGACTCTTTGCAGTCATGACCGTTCTTTTCCGGGCGATGTGTGCGTTATTTCCCCAAGGAGCCATGAGCTCATTCTGGGGATCATGTGTCTTCTTTATTACCGAGACATCAATACCACAGCGATTACCTGGAAAATCTAAGACAAAGACGAGACTCCATCAGTTGCATGCATCAAACCTCGTGAGCACGACGGTGCGACACTGGAGCACGGCCTTGTGGTACATGAGCACGAAGGCATGGTCCTCCGGCATGATAGTACGACCCTTGAGTACGAACGAACGACCATTGAGCACGAAGGTACTGTCCTTCAGCATGATGGTACGAGCCTTTACGTACGAAAGAACGACCCCTGAACACGAAAGCGCGTTCCTCCAGCAAGATGGTACGACCCTTGAGCACGAGGGCGCGGTCCTCCAGCATGATGGCACTGTCCCTGAGCACGACGGTACGACACTTGGGTATATGGTGGCCCCCGGCCTCTGACTTTGACACACCAAAGGCCAGGCCATCATGCCCAAGGGACGTACCGTCATGCTCAAGGTTCGCACGGTGGGTTTAGCCACTTGGTGGGAGCGCAGCGCTCCGCTGATGATGGCGCCTTGCCCAAGGCCTCATCACACGCTGATAAAACTAATTACTGCTCCAACTTCCTCGCCACAAACAACTCAGCAGGAGCTTGAGAAAGAAAGGTCCAGTTGTCTGAGAGAGTTGGCCTGTGTGTGTGTGTGTGTGTGTGTGTGTGTGATTACTATTTGTGTCTTACCGCGAGAGAATTTTACACTCGTGTTGCCCTGCCTCTTAAACTTATATATATATAAATGTAACATCTCTTGACTGCTATGTATGTATGCATGCACAGACACAGACACACACACTAGCTTATGCAAGGTGTGTATGTATGCATGCACAGACACAGACACACACACTAGCTTATGCAAGGTGTGTATGTGTGCATGCACAGACACAGACACACACACTAGCTTATGCAAGGTGTGTATGTATGCATGCACAGACACAGACACACACACTAGCTTATGCAAGGTGTGTATGTATGCATGCACAGACACAGACACACACACTAGCTTATGCAAGGTGTGTATGTATGCATGCACAGACACAGACACACACACTAGCTTATGCAAGGTGTGTATGCGTGCATGCACAAACACAGACACACACACTAGCTTATGCAAGGTGTGTATGTGTGCATGCACAGACACAGACACACACACTAGCTTATGCAAGGTGTGTATGTATGCATGCACAGACACAGACACACACTAGCTTATGCAAGGTGTGTATGTGTGTTTGTGTGTTTGTGTATTCCTATGCCTTGTATTTTTGTTTTTGTTTTGTGTGTATTTCTCGTTTCCGTTTGTTGCGCGTGGTGATGGATTTGTTTTCAGTGGAATATTTCCATGACGCAACAGCAGGCGATAACGATCCGGCAACCCATCTATCTATCAATGTATCTATTCATCAGTCAATCTATGCATCTATTACCATTAATCCATTCCCAATCTGATGAGGTGGGTGAGGCAGGTACATACATACGGTCCTCGACCATCACACAACACACACATCCTCACTCACTCCAATGCCCGGAGTGGTTCAGTGAAACATGGACTCCCGCACAGATCAAATTGCTGGTCGTATTTTTACGCCTGATACATCAAGCTGACTCGTCAGCTGAGACCAACGTCTTTGCAGTTAATGCACAAAGTTACTCTGCATCACCACTACTGTGGATAATACTGTGGCATACGTCTCTCTCTCTCTCTCTCTCTCTCTCTCTCTCTCTCTCTCTCTCTCTCTCTCTCTCTCTCTCTCTCTCTCTCTCTCTCTCTCTCTCTCTCTCTTCTCTCTCTACCCTCCCCTTACTATGAGGTAACTTGATTTTGTAAAAGTGCAAAGCATAGTCCAATTTCCTTCACTTTGCTTTCCTCAGTTCAGTCTACTAATGAATACTTATGAATTTTCGTCTGATATGCACGAGCATGTCCTCTTTCTTTTATATTTTCGATTATTTTTAGAATGTAATTTTGCGAAAAGAAAAATTATAATGATGGTTGATGGGTGGCGAGGGATGGTTGGTTGTAAAAGTTGTTGGTGAAGGGTTGGTGGTGTGGGATGGTGGTGAGGGTTGGTGGTGAAGGGTTGGTGGTGTGGGATGGTGGTGAGGGTTGGTGGTGAAGGGATGGTGGTGTGGGATGGTGGTGAGGGTTCGTCGAGAAGATAAGTAGTGTGGGAAGGTGGTGAGGGTTGGAGAAGGAGGTTTGGTGGTGAAGGGGTGGTGGTGAGGCTTGGTGGAGAAGGCTGGTAGATAAGATTCGGTGGTAAGGACGGCTGGTGGTGAAAGCTGTTGGTGAGGGCTGGTGGTAAAGCCTCGTGGTGGAGAGGGTTGGTGGTCTGGGAACGATCCCACAACCCATCTGCTGACGAAGGTAATTCTGTCTCAGGTCTTCCTCCGGAGCATCTATCTCCACTCTCAGTTGACCGCCCAGACTCTCTTAAATTCCTCTCTCTCTCCCGTCCATCCTTTACCGGCACCACCTCCTCTCTCTCTCTCTCTCTCTCTCTCTCTCTCTCTCTCTCTCTCTCTCTCTCTCTCTCTCTCTCTCTCTCTCTCCGACCCCACTTCCTTCCATCGTCTCTCACGCTAACTACACTATCTGCACCATTTCCAGCCCCTCACCATTTTCACTACTCTTCGGACTCGAAGTCTTGTTATCTGCGGAAGGGGCGGCCCTCTTATCAGTTAGTTCCCAGTGGGAAGAGTCCAGTGTCTTATCATAAGAGGTCAGGTCTTTGGCTACTCCAACCCTGGCTGGCTGGCTGGCTGGACCAAAACCTCTAACTGTTAGAGCAGGATGGACAATCGAAAATGAGAAGCGATGAAGTAAAGCATTACATGAAGGAACAAATCAAGAATCATATGTAAGAGGTTAAGAAAGAAGAAAGGCTAAGGAAAATGGGAGAAGAACAAGAAAGAAATGAAGTCGAGGGGAATAAAAACCGAAAAGTATAAGACACATAAATTTGTATACAAATCAGTCGAAAATAATAAGGAACGAAAAAGAATAGAGAATTAAAATAATGCAAGTAACAGGACAAGAAAATAGCCATAAATGATATAACACGAGATGGGAGAAGCCCGTGAGAAGAGAGCATGTAAAGCCGTACCAGACATTCCCGAAGGACATCATAAATCCTTGCTAAAAGTTGCTTAATCCTTCTGCGTCGGACTTGACGTCCTGCGCCGTAAAACACTCCTCTCCCGAGCGTCCTGCTAGACCGCACTCACCCTCCCTCTGGTATCCTTCACCCGCACTCACTCCCCCTCTGATATCCTGCACCGCACGCACTCTTACGTTGGTATCCTACACCGCACTCATGCCTCTCCCTCTCGTATTCTGCAACGCACTCATTCCTCTCCCTCTGGTATCCTGCACAGCACTCACTCTCCTCCTTGTATACAACAACACACTCACTCCCTCTGATATCATACATCTGGTACCGTTCGGTGCATCCTCTCTCCCTCTTGTATCCTAAAACGTACTCAACTCTCCCTCACCGTACTCGTCTACACCGCACTCACTTTCACTCTGGTATGCTAGACCGACCTCACTCCTCCAGCAGTATTCTCCAAGGCATTCACTCTTCCTCTCGCATGCTCTGGCACCTTACAACGCACTCTAACGCTGGTACAACGCACTCACTCTTAATCTGGCACCTTGCAGCACGCACGGAACTTTCCTCCCTCGCGTCTTTCGTAGGTAAGTCTGCTGCTCTCTTCCTGCAGTAGGTCGATGTGGACCACTCCACACCTGACGTTTGCAAGACTGTGGAGCGCTCCACACCTGATGTCTACCATAGTGTGGAGCGCTCCACACCTGACGTCAACGATAGTGTGGAGCGCTCCACATTCGACGTCTTCAGTGGTGTAGAGCGCTCCACACCTGATGTCTACCATAGTGTGGAGCGCTCCACACCTGACGTCAACGATAGTGTGGAGCGCTCCACATTCGACGTCTTCAGTGGTGTAGAGCGCTCCACACCTGACGTCTACGATAGTGTGGAGCGCTCCACATCTGACGTCAACGATAGTGTGGAGCGCTCCACATTCGACGTCTTCAGTGGTGTAGAGCGCTCCACACTTGACGTCTACGATAGTGTGGAGTGCTCCACATCCGACGTCTTCGGTGGTGTGGAGCGCTGTACACCTGACGTCTCCGATAATCTGAAGCGCTCCACACCTGACGTTTACAAAGCCCGAATATCATTCCTAGCGATCGAGAAAATAACATTTACTGTTCTCTTGGGTGTACTCCATCTTAAACAGCTTTTCTCCCTGAAGACCTAAGTTAAAAAAATACCAATAAAACACGAGATGTTCTCCCTGCCGTTCTCCATTCTCCAAGGTTTTTAATTTTCTCTAAGGCGTTCTCGACAACCCTTTAACACGCCTCCAACACCCGCCAAGCCAATCTGTTTTCACCCTGGGAGTTCTCGAAAAACCTTCAATATTCTCCCTGGCATCCTCGAAGAGCTTCCGTTTTCTCCCTAGCGCCCTCTAAAAGCTCTTGTTCCAAACATGCACTAAAGCCCTTAATGCCTGTCCTCGCATACTCCAGTTTTCCCCCCTGTTGTGCACCAGAAAGCCTTAGACCCCCATTGCATCCATCAATAACCTCATCCTTCACACTTGCGTCTTATGACAGATTACGTTTTCCCCCCTAGGGTGCACGGTAAACATTCAGCACTCTCCATAGCATCTTCCAACTTCAACAACCCCCTCTTGGCACCCTGCAACATCAGTATCCTCCCTGAGCTCCTTCATCATGTTGCCAACTCTCCTTCCTGATGTACTTTAACGAAAGCTTCAAAATTCTTCCCTGACGTTCCTTAATAAAATCTTAAGACTCTCCTTCCAGGCCGAGTTCTCCACAGCATTACATAACCTTACCTCCAAACTTCCTCCAAAATCCTCTACTACCCTTCCTGTTCCATCAAAAAACCTCTGCTACCTACCCTCCCTTTCCCCATCCAACACTCTCAGCTACCCTCCCTCTACCCATTCAACACCCTTTCCCTCTACACCCCCAACATCTTTCTGCCTATCCTCCCTTTCTCTCTTCCAACACCCTCATACTCCCTTCCTGCCCAACAAAAACCACTACTTTTCCCTCTCCTCACGTGCAAAATGATACCAAAATCTTAGCATTTTTCCTTTTAACCTTCTGCACCCCTGTCGGCCCTTCGAGTTGGGACCTCCAACATAAACCCATTTTTCGTCCTCGATTCTTTCAACAGAACCTTTAATTTTCGCCCAAGCGCCAAAATGCTCTGCAACAGAACCTTTACTTTACAGCCGAGCGTTCTCCAACACAGCCATTACTCTTCGCCCTCACGTCCTCCACCACAAAACTTCAGAGCCCATCTCCTTGTCCTTCAGTGCAATACTTACTTCTCCACCACGTGACCTCCAACAAAAAAAAAACCTTACTTTTTACCCTCTAGCATCCTCCAACACAGCTCAGTACACTTCGGTCTAGCGTCTCCCCTCCCAACCATTTAATTTTCGCTTCCACGACCTCATCACAAAGCTAACTTTTCTCCCTCGTGTCCTTCAACAAATCCCACCCCCTAAGATACCTGACGCCCAGCTGCTTAACCTCATCAGTTTACCATTTACTGTGGTGGTCTATTTTCCATAATCTCTCATAGTTCTCTCAGCTGACCCCTTTCCTTCCAATCTTGGTGGTTTCTGTTGTAAATGAGCCTTCAAAATTACCTTTTTAAGATTCTGTGATGATCTAATTTCATAAGATTATTACATGCACGCGGTGTTTTACTAAACCTGTCTCCGTCTACACAACCAAAGCATTCACGACAATACAACTATCTTCCAGTAGATAAACTCGTCGTAGGCCATCAGGTCTTCCGTCACCCGGCTTTCCCACGTAATCCAGCAGATTAATAACCCGTCAATGACCATCAGGTCTTGTTAGCCTGCCTGTCACACGTACCCTCAGTAGATTACCTCGTCCAAGTACGTGTGGCGTCCTGTTCCTCGGCTTTCCCCATGTAATCTGACGGATCACCTCAACGCAGACCATCCAGCCTTCCGTTACCTGCCTTTCCCCGTGTGTTCACGCATCCTAACACACACACACAAACATAACAGCCCCTGAAACCTGATATCCTAGCAACATAACCCAGGCTGAAGGATGCTGATGAAAATAATTACGGCCATAAACTCCTCCTCAAGAAGCGGGGATGAAGCCCTTTCCGAGATAGGAGAGGATGCTGACCAGCCAAGTCTTGGCCTGCCTCTCACGGTTTATGAGTCTCAGTAAAGGGCCCGGCTCCGGAAGAGGGTGTAAATTCTCCACGCTGGAGGGGCGACCATCGTGCGTAAATTCTGGGAGAAATTTTGATCGTCTGAGAGAAGAATCCCACGCCATTACCAACGGTGAACGTGTATTCACGTGTCCCGAACGACGCTCAAAGGCTTCCTTCTGAGATTAAATCAATGTTGCAGCAAAACCGAGAGGCCAAAAGTACTCCTTAATAAGCAATTCTCAACTGTGCTCATATACTCGGCCATGTACCACTTTTAGACTCAATATTTATGGATACTGAAGCACTTAACTCAGTTAACCTCATATATATATATATATATATATATATATATATATATATATATATATATATATATTATATATTATATATTATATATATATATATATATATATATATATATATATATATATATATATATATATATATATATATATATATATATATATATATATTATATATATATATATATATATATATATATATATATATATATATATATATATATATATATATATATATATATATATATATATATATGGAGAACAAGCCATGAAGCAATAAGCATAGGAACACTGCCATTACATGGATATGTGAAACGGTGTATACCTCTTCAAGTTACCAGACCCACGAAACCTTGGAAATGCTATGACAGATGGCTGAGAGTGACTTTGTGGCATCAGTAACTGAAGCCATACAAGTACGTGATCACTGAAATTAGACGCATTAAATGATCTTTTGTGTTACCCATCTAACTACTTTGTCATCATTAACCCCGTTACAGATCCACAGCGCGGACCAGGAACATACGTCTTCTCAAATTACTCATAAAACATCCTCAAACTCATGCCCAAAGTTAAACATGGACATCTGTACTTATAAAAGTGCTTCTTACTTTTTCACTTTTTCAGGTGCCATCAACTTGGCTTGCTTCACCATCTGATCTCCAGCCTATCTATCTATCTATC
This sequence comes from Panulirus ornatus, assembly GCF_036320965.1. Taxonomy (NCBI): domain Eukaryota; kingdom Metazoa; phylum Arthropoda; class Malacostraca; order Decapoda; family Palinuridae; genus Panulirus; species Panulirus ornatus. The sequence goes on from NC_092278.1 coordinate 17,852,829, forward strand.
TATCTATCTAACTATCTATCTAAGTCATTACTCCACTCCCAACTTAATGGTAAGAATGAGACAAGCACAGCCTCTTGAATCACTCACACGCACACTGAACCCGTGCAAGTTGTGTGCTAAAGTGAGACATGGACGTCTCGTCACACTCACTGGTATGAGCCAAGTTAGACTATCCACTTAGAATCAGGACCAATACTTCTAATAAGGTCAGATGCGGGTAATTTGCCCTCATTATACACGAGCCATCAGTTCCAAAACTTCATTTTTTGACTGCATAATATCTCAATTAACCTCCCCCCCATTTCAACGCATCTCTGAACATCATGATAATTAGTTTTTTCTTTTTTCTTTTTCTTTTTTTTTTTAACCTTCCTCAGAAAATGCGACACGACACTGAAAAGAACAAAAATGCTGAGGCACTAATATAGTCGGTAATTGTGAGATGCGGGGCACTACTCTCTTACATCAAAAGTGCGCTCGCCAATATTTCTATTTTTTTTTCTTTTTTTTTTTTGCGACACCCATCAGATTTCTATCATCGCATAAACCACGGTCTAGTTCGCCAAGAATCGGACCCCACCCCAATCTCTCTCTCTCTCTCTCTCTCTCTCTCTCTCTCTCTCTCTCTCTCTCTCTCTCTCTCTCTCTCTCTTCCATGGACTGGACTGTCCAGGGTTACCAGTGGAGGAGAACCAGTTTACGGCTGTGGTGGTGGTGGTGAGCGTCTATGTTAAGTCATAATAGAGAGGAGGAGGGAGGGATGGGGGAAGGGAGAGAGAGAGAGAGAGAGAGAGAGAGAGAGAGAGAGAGAGAGAGAGAGAGAGAGAGAGAGAGAGAGAGAGAGAGAGAGAGGTGACAGTCATGCTGAGCTGTGCAACACCTGATTTATATAAATGTTTGAGCCACTTCTCATTACCATAACGAAAACGTTTCCTAACCCCACACTCCATACATTTCGTCACTCTCCTTCCCTCCACTCTTCCCTTAAAACTCTCACTGTATACCCCCGTCAAAGGTGGTTCTCTCACTTCCCCTCCCCTCATCTCCCTTCCAGCACCAACCAACCAACCCGTCCCCCAACTTTGTACCCCAGGAGATGGGAAGGGGTGAGTGGTGGGGTTAGCGCCAGCCAGCCCAGGCCGGGAGTGCTGGTGACGGGGTGCCACGCCAGAACCAATAAAACCTCTTGTTCGATGACAATATCAAATTTCCAAAGGATCGGTACCAGTTAGATCTTTTTTTTTTCCCCTTTTTTAAGCCTATGGATATGTAGCCCTGAAATGTCTCTGACCTATCCACACAAAACAGCGATCATCAAAAATCATGTTTCCCCCTGAATATACTCACGTCGTGTTTACCTTGCGTATACCCCACGATGGTTTCGGAGGTCTTCTACCCCTGCAGCTGGGTCTGGGATCTTACCATACATTACGGTCGGAGGTCTTCTACCCCTACAGCTGGGTCTGTGATCTTACCATACATTACGGTCGGAGGTCTTCTACCCCTACAGCTGGGTCTGTGATCTTACCATACATTACGGTCGGAGGTCTTCTTTCCCCACAGCTGGGTCTGACACCAAGGCGTATTGCTTCCCTAATCAACTCCTGCTCTTGAAGGCCAGCATGGTACCGGCAACCTCTTACGCTCACTCACAGATAACTCATACCCAGCGTGCCGAAGTGAGCGCTGGCTTCTGTACGCCACTAAGCCCTTTCTCAACAAGTGAAAGAGTGAAGACTTCATTCGCGCTCCCTCGCCACACAACACGCCTCCTGAGCCAAACTATCTAATAACCACTGCCTCTACGACCTGTGTATGACGTTTTACTGCGTCGTAAGTTAAGTGCTGACACATTTTACAGGCCTCTCAAGCGGCCACTGTGATTTAAGGAGGATGCGCTTGTGCTCTCGTGCATGACGGTATAACAGCCCTTGAGCACGGCGTGGCACGACCCATGGGTATGATGAGGACTCGGCCTCTAACCCGTCAACTCACACATTTTTTTTTTTCAAATACATGTTCTTTTTTTTTTTCATAAATTCTCTGTCCCTCACTAGATCTTATTCTCTTTGGGGAGGGGGTTTCCCCTTTCTCTCCCCTCAGAATGGATTGCATTAGAGTTGTTCTTTCGTGCATTAGGGTCGTACAGTAACACTCAAGAGTTATATATATATATATGTATACCCTCGTGATCAAAGGTGCTAAAAACTTACGACTCTTAAATCACTATTATGACACTTTACTCCCGCAATGGCCGCCAAAGTGAAAACGACACATAAACTGGATTCTTAAGAGCGCTGAATATCACGGGGGAAAACAGTAAGAGGTTTAAAAGAAAATTTTAAAATAGATTCTCATCAAATATACGTAAAAATCTTTCCAAGGAAAGAAATATCTAAAGGATATAATATATCAAAACGGCCAATTGGAATAACTGTTAAAAAGTTTTAGGTATGGCAACTGAGGCGCTTCAAATAATGCGAAAATCTCGTGTGAAACTCATGAATAAGTCTATAATTGCCTCCATGGTGGTAATCCCACTATGAAAGTTTTCTCACATTCTAACGCACTCGGCGTTTACGTGTGCACTGGTGAATTACACTCTTCCTTACACTAAGTGTTGAGAAACATGTCAGATGTCTTGATTTCACCGATAATAATCAGCATTTTATGCGTATCTTAAAATCACGGAATGATCACACGAGCATAACATTCTCTTTCTTACCGTTTGAATTCAGTTACGAGAGATTATTTCCAGACGCAAAACTGTACCTCAAAACACATTCTTTTCACACGTCTTGATGACGCGCGTCATTCTCAACGACTGCAAAGCCTGGAGGAAAGAAAACGAGGAACGAACACCTTTAAAATCATATCTGATTCTACTGCACACATGCTCTGATTCCCGGGATATCTGGCCTGTTCTCATAGGACTCTCGACTCCTTTCAACGAAGAGTCCTGCACTCTGGGCGTGCCACGATCCAATTAAGGCCAAGGGTTGTAAGTCTCCCCAAACATCCTCCAAAAGCATCCTTTCTTTATTACCTGCACAGCACTGCTCTCAGGTCAAGGTTATTTAAAGGGAGGCATTATTCTCATTTCAGGAAGCCTTTAATATAAACGTCCGCAATATTAATGTCTGTGTGTTAGTGCAATTACCAATTTGTATTGTAAGGGGAGGCAGTTCTAAATTCGTGGGGATCCATCTCCAGCGTGTGTGTGTGTGTGTGTGTGTGTGTGTGTGTGTGTGTGTTTTACACATTCAGCTAATCCAACACCTGTATTTATCATTCGCAATCATAAAATCATATGTAATATATAATTTACTCTGTGCATGATATACAGAAACGAGAAAATATGAAAAGCTCTAATAACCATGTTAGTAAAAGCTCTTTAATCATGTTATTCGTATCAAGTAAATCACCACCGATGAAGATGTTTACAACTTAAACGAGCCAGCAACACCTGAGGCAACAAATATATTTACTTAGGCAAGCCGGTAAAATACGCGCTGCCACATATGCAAGTTGTACCACGAGTGAAGTGTGCTACACATACCAGCACACTGTGCTACATACACCACATAAGCAGAACACATGTACCAATATAAAGCTGTACCAAACTCAACACTTTAAAAAGTGTACCACACGTTCAGTCAGACACCCACAGTGAATGGATATGAATGAATACTTACAAATCACACGGTGAGTTTTTAGTATCAACGCATACTTACAAATCATACCATGAGTTTTTTAGAAGTACTGAATACTCCAAACCCAGACATCCGTATAGAATCTTTCCTCAGACTCTGAGCAATCAAAATCGCGTATTTATCTGGGACGACGACTCCGTGCATGTCGATATTTTCGACCAACATTCTATATATATTTCATGACACGAATGTCCCTTTTTTTTTTTTAGTTAATCCGCTTTGAAATCAATGTTAAAATGTAATAAGCTTAGTTCTGTTGTCGGCGGTATCATAAAATACAACACTCATGTGTGGCCTGAATATATATATATACGTTGTCACTTCACTATCAATACAAGAGCACTGAGGCTTCGAAGTCATACCCAAACAGTGAGATCAGTCGACCAACTATCCTCATCTTGGTCGATGGAGTGATCACACTAAGACATGGGTTAGTCTTCATCAATGCATCCAATTGAGTGATCACACTAAGACATGGGTTAGTCTTCATCAACGCATCCGAGGGAATTCATGAAAAATTTCGGTCCAGCAGGTTATTATAATCATTAAAAACATCGTATCAACCCACCTTCCCTGACTGGTAGAAGGACCGAATAAACGTTCTAATGGTTGTGAATGCAAAGCTTTGCCTCTGTACTATGGTTATTACTCTTATCAACACGACAGACCACCTGTCCTATACAGGTTATCTTCCAACCGATCATTCTCCCCCTCCAAAGACCTTTAGTCAAAAAAATAAAAAATCAAACTGTTTTCAGATTCTGCCTAAGACAAACCTAACCAGTTTATACAGACCTTCACTAACGCTGTTATCATAATCTTCTCCATGCTTAACAAGTAAGGATTCATTTACATTTGTTTTGGACCAGATTTAACAATATGTTGCGCTTACGTACGTATTCACTTTACTGTGTTACAACTAAAAATTCTTTGGCAGTGAAATTACGAAAAAAAACTTAACTGCTTTAATCACTTACAAGTCAATGGTCGTCACGTCGAGAGCCTGCATACCAATATCACTGTTATCACACACACAAACTCGTTCATATCTCCAAAGAGAGAGAGAAAAAAAATCTGGTACGTAAGTCCTCCGATAATTATGATAGAAAATTACAGCTATGATAATTAGGCAGGAGTGGTAGGGAGGGTCTCTTCCCTTCCAAGTGCGTTGTGGCGTGACCCTGCCTTTATGCCTGGCTGACAGCTCCCCTATTGTCTACGTTAAGCAGCTGGTTATTAACGATAATATTCCCACACACACACACACCCATCACCATCATCATCTCCCTCTCTCTATACTCCTCAGCCCACAAACACGTCCCTTTTCATCTGCAGCCTCCTTGCATCCTTCTCGTTCCCAGTCCTTCAACACCTTCCTAATTTCCATCCTTCATCCTCCCTCTCCCACTGTGCCATCATAATTTCCCCCTAATGGTGCACAGCCACGTAACTTCTCTACTTTAACTAATGGAGTTATCCATAATCAAGATTACCGGGAGCTTCAACCCCCATCTAACCATGCTACTGTGGTACTGGAGACTTAGTTAACTCTCGTATCCAATACAGGTAAAGGATCGGATACTCTCTGGGGCTGCAGCTGTGGGTCTACCTTCATAAATCCACTGTATGCAAGAGATTTAGACAAGATTAATTACCCTTCTCTTTGTCTTTGTTGAAATCAAGCTATTCTTTACTGACAACAACAAGCTGACAACAGGTCCAACACAATCTAAAAAAATATCTGCCTCAGCGGTAAACACAGACTTCGCACACGGGATCGACGCACGCAAACCTAGGCTGTAGAATCCTCTTGTCTTCGCTGTAAGGGAATTAAAACATGAAACTTCTAAGCAATGTGTGTGAATCATTGGCCACGGGAGGGATACGACGTGCCCTGGCCTGCATCGCAGCACTGCACATACATCTATTTTTTTCCTTTTTGGAGAAAATGAAATGAAAAATAAGCAAGGAGGGCCACGATATGGGAGTAGAAGAGGTAGGGGAGAGGTGGGGGGAACAGAAGGTAAAACATGAGGGAGGGAGACGATAAAAGTGGGCACAGAGACAGAGAGATATAGATATAAATAACTCCAGGTATAGACAGAGATAAACAGACTGACTGATAAATACAGGTAGATATATACACATATACACAAGCAGACATACAATATACGTTAAAAAAAGAGTAAAAAAATATATATATAAAAATAAACTGACACAGACACACTTGACTACTTTTACATTTCCGTGCACCAAACAGCCAACAAAACTATCGAAGGTTCTCCTCTGAAGTTAAAGCTTAATTCACTTAAGTGACCATTCTTGTCTTTCCTTAAGAGGGCTGATGAGGGTGACCTCCTTTCCAATCTTATAAGAATTCCATCTTTAATGCACGAAAATCAAAGATTTAAGATGCTGACCACTGGTATAATAAGTGGACTTTCCAGTTCGATAGTCAGTTCGGCAGCGTACCGGATGATGAAGTCCTCTGTAGAATATTAGTTTAAGAACTTTCAATGTAATAGAGAGAGGCGAGGTTAACATGCCCCTCTCCACAGTTGGGAAATTCAATTTACATAAAAAAAATAATATATTATATATTTGATTTACCAACGATCAATTTACATAAAAATGATATTTTTTTTTTTTCATACTATTCGCTATTTCCCGCGATAGCGAGGTAGCGTTAAGAACAGAGGACTGGGCCTTTGAGGGAATATCCTCACCTGGACCTCTTCTCTGTTCCTTCTTTTAAAAAAAAAAAAAAAAAAAAAAAAAAAATATATATATATATATATATAATATATTTGATTTACCAACGATCCTGTTCTCTACATGACTTACAAAACAAAATTCAAACATAACTATCTACATTTATTTTTACAATATCCGTCTGCACAGTGCACTCTTCTCTCTCCCACTCTCCCTACAGCCTGTTTTAATTTTCTAATTTCGTATCTTCACCCCACTACGGAGATATCTCTAACGGCCCATTCCACCGCCGTCATGATCTTCATCCATTAATAATCATCATCATCATTTTTACGTATCTTGAAGTTCGTGGCTGGTTAGCTAGTCTGAGCTATGAACTAGCGACGGGCTTTTTGGGCTAAACTTCGTGGTTGGTTGGCTTGACGCAGCCTCTGTAGTTTCTTGGCTTCATGAAGTCCTCGGCTGGTTAGCGTGACGGAGCAGCTGCTACGAAATTGCGTATACCGCCATGCCATTATCTCCGTCCTCAGCCCGTCCGAAACTGTGACAGCCTAGACATCAATCATTACCAGGTGTTATTCTCCGGTGATTATCCGGCAGCCAACTTCCTCCGCTGACGACTTAACTAACCGCTGCATCACGCGGGTACGAGCACTTAAGCACGACGGCACAGTTCTCGGGAGCGACGGCGCGGCCCTTGAGCACGACGGTAGGGCCCTTAATCAAGAAGATATAACCCTTAAAATAAGGTTAAGAATTCGGGTTAGACGAAAGGCGGCCAAGCCGTCATCATACCCAGGGGTCGTACCGTCGTGCTCAATCGTCGTACCGTCGTGCTGAAGGACCGGAAGGTCCCACTTAACGCGTATAAGAAACTGGCGGTTCGTTCAAGTGCTACAGGAGAGGAAAGTGGAGCGGCGGGGACGGCTTCAGACACCACAAGTGGAGCTACTCCTACCGATGGATCAGTCACTCCTCCCGCGGTATGGCACCAACCCGTGTCACTTACGAGGAGGTCGATAACGCAGAGCACTCGTGAAGTAAAGGTGTTCAGAATGGCTCTTCTGACGAGATATCGGAAAAGCTGAATCTGGTCCACTTCTTGCACTACAACCCATCACCACTCGCACGTCAAAAAAAAAGCGGATAGGAGCGAATCGCTGGTTGTGGAAATATGTTTTGTTAATGTTATAACTTTCCTTACCACTCCACACCCCGTGGTATGGGTCAGACATTACAGGCACTTGAATCTGAGTGATTAGAATTACTCAAATAACCATGGATATCAAGAGCTATAAAGGTGGGCTGAGTGTTCCGTGTATTAAACACGTGAACACAAGCACAGAACAGGATGGGTCAGTGCCCATATATATGAAATGAGGTTCGATTCTGGCTTCTACTTTCCATTAGGTCTGGCCTAATTAAGAGGAATCATCAACGACCATTACGTTCACTAATCCCTGACCTGGCTACCTACAGTTCTTCTCATCCCCGACTTAACTAATCTAATATCCCACCTTGACATGGCAGAACCATGATTAACTTGATTCCTGACAAGGTAACAGCAAATGACACAAAATTCACCTTGACGTTAACAACCAAAAGATAACCTTTATCCATCACCTGGATAGCCCAGTATTCTACAAAAACATGGCCTGGATAACCATGCTGCTACTGATTCCTAAGCACGGCAGCCTAACTTTCTACATCAGCATGAATTGCATGACCAAGATGCTCTTTCTCCGTGACCTGAATAAAGAAACGACCTCCCGACCTCCCCACCACTGGCCGGGATAAAAATGTGTGCGTGTGTTTGTGTATGTCTGAGACAGGTCCTGCCTCGGGTCAATGCACCCGGTGCCACTCAGGCATAAGACAGCTGTTGCTGGAGAGAAAATCTTAGGCCAAACACTGGAGAAGCCTTCGTCCTTACCTTCTCCACTCCATCCCCCCCACCACTGGCTTAAGACTCTTTCCCGCCACCTCCACAACCACTACCCCGTTGTTTCTTCCACTACTTCTCTTCCCTTCCAGCTTCATCATCTTCCTCCACTCTTACCACGGCCACCCGACTGCAACCAGCCCTCCGAGTTCAACGACGACCTCCCCTCGCTTCAAAACGACCCTGCCTTTTCCCCCAGGAAAAACTTTCGCCTCTTCCCCGAGACGACCACCACTTACACTCTGGCCTCCTGAACGAAGCCTCTACGACCACTTTTCCTCCCTTCTTCTAGAATGAACCCCCCTCCCTCAAACCATCCTCCCTGACCACCACTTTGACAACCATCCTTCCCTTCCTCAAGCATCTGTCTCAAAACGAGACCACCCTCCCAAGCAGCATCTTCCTCTCCACCACCCACACGGGGGATGTTGCCTCGACTGCAGAAGAGGAAAATCTCAAAAGTGAAAGATGTCCATTGTCTCCAAGCTCGGGGAGAGCAAAAGTCTGATACAGGTACAGACAACTCACCTGGAAGATATCGTTTTTTACCAGTGAAGAAAAACAGGGCGAGCGTCTCACGACAGCGCAGGGGCACACGGGGTTGGGCAGACACAGATGTCTAATCTTCAAAGAAGATTTACTTCCACAACTGCAGAGAATAAGAGTGTATACTATTCTGAAAATCCACACGAGAATGAAGGGTCCCCCCCCCCCCCAACTCTTAAACTCATGGCAACGTCGTCCTCAGTATTCTATTCACGGTCCTTGGGATGTGCGCGGGAAACTATTTCCCAATACATAAATGTGTGAAAAATCTCTTGATGAAATATTTCACACGGGGCAAAAATATTCCACCAGCGACATTACAGCCGAGCACGTCGAGGGGAGCAGCAGTATTCCAACCACAGCCGCTGGAGCGGCAGCCACCACTACAACAGGTCACACACACACACACACACACCTACACACACACACCTAGTCCCTGCATTGTCAAAACACAGCGGACGTGTGACCCTATCAAACCAGCTACGCCATCCCGGGATTACTGCAGCAAAACCCACAATAAAATGGCAAGCAATACCACCCCACCTTCAATCCCCCCTCCAGCAACCACCACTACCACCACTACCTGCCCGAGAGCAACTCCCTCGACATTTTCTTTTTTTTTTTCTTTTTACTTTAATTTGAGATGCAAATGTTGTGGTCTGGTGCCATCAGGTGGGTCGGACTCGGCACAATAACAGCGAGGCTTCAGGGAAGTGCGCCTCCTAGTCCTTTCCGACGGCGTGAGCGTGGATAGGAGGTGGTCCGGTGAGCCCTCATGCTGAAGCAAGACGACTTCACCTCATGCAGGAGCATGGAGCCCTCACCTCACACTGGAGAATGATACCCCTCAACTCAGGTTTCTCCACCCATCACCTCGTCTCCTGAGGCTGTGGCCACGTCGTCACACTCACACAGTACGCGATGACAATCTCAAAAAAAAAGAAGAAAAGAAAAAAAGCTTCCAGATCTTGAAATAACGAGAGAGGATGTATATCCTTGCCTCGAGGATCTACCCAACACTTTTTTCCATGAAAGAATTGGAAGGTCTCCTCCTCCTCCTCCCTCCTCCTCCTTCAACGCCACTGTGGAAGAAGGACTCTAGCCCACGGAACGTCCAACCCGCGCCACCCTTCTTAGCATCTCAATTTCCTTCCTTTTACCCTTCTCCATCTACTCTCTACAGAACTGCACTGGACGAGTCTTATTCAGCAGAGTGGCTGCCCAGCCAGCCAGCCTTCCCTCTCACCTACCTTTCGTCCCCTTCTCTACCAATCTGCCTGCAGGGAAACTCTTCAGAACAGCTTCGGATGGTTCACAAAACGCGTGCGATGTATACACACACACTCACACACCGTCCCACCAGATCAGTTACCGACGAGCTTTATCAAGTGAATAATACCTCTCGAACTGCGGTGCCCAAGAGATTAAACTGTGGACCCAATAGAACAACTGTCAATCACACTTAAAATCCATTTTGTGCTGTAGCGTTGAAAGACAAAAGAACGATAACAGGGGCGTGTTGAGGCCGGAGAAGCCACCGAAGTATAGCTGTACAAGGCAGGGTACGGAAACGGGAGGGAGAGGGAGAGGGAGGGGGGGAGAGAGAGAGAGAGAGAGAGAGAGAGAGAGAGAGAGAGAGAGAGAGAGAGAGAGAGAGAGAGAGAGAGAGAGAGAGAGAGAGAGAGAGAGAGAGAGTATTTGCATCTGAAATCACATACGGCATTTTTCGCACCCTTGAACATTTTTGAATACGGCTGTCCCTTCGGTGTGGGACGGTCATGAGTGGATAGTGAGGGGCGTGGGGTGGCGAGGCAGGCATGGGAGTTATTGAAGGGTGAGGGAGTGGGTTGCAGAGTGAGGGAGTAAATAGGAGTGATATGAGAATCTTGGGAGTTGGGGGTGTATGGCTGGTGGTGAGGGAGGTACTGAAAGCATGGATTTCGTGGTGATGAGGATGTTCGGGAAGAACTGCGAGGCAAAACTGTTGGGGCGGGTAGTATGGCAAGGTGGAGAGAGAACGTGATGGTAGGTGATGTGTTGTGGCCAGTTACGAGTGAGAAAGGAGCGAGTAGCGTAGGGTGGTGCCCGGTAACAGGCGATAGGTCACTGTTTGGTAGTTAGTGAGAGGGGAGATGTGGGAGGGCTACATGGCCCTGGTTAGGCCTTACCTCGCCTTACTTTGCTTTGCCTTGCCTTAGGATATGAGGGGGATGTGTGAATGATGTAGGTGAATATGACGCCTTCCCTTCCCTTGGGAAGTCAGAGATGGCGTTCACGCTGGAATATGGCTCATGTGAGCAGACAACTTACCTTACCTTACCTCGCCTCACCTTTGAATAGGAGGGGGGAGGGTGTCTTTCACTCTCCTTCTCCCCCAGAGCCCCAGGTAGTGAGCTAGTTAATGGCTGAGGTCGAAGGGCCCTGTAGCTGTGAAGGGTGAGATAGCAGCTGGGATAACAATTTAGATAGAATGTTACATTAGTGAAAGGCTCTGTGTGTGTGTGTGTGTGTGTGTGTGTGTGTGTGTGTGTGTGTGTGTGTGTGTGTGTGTGTGTGTGTTTTAAGGAGGAACACAATGGATGAGAAAAAGGAGACGAGCAAGGGTCCTGGCAGCAAGGGCAGCCGGCACGCGGGAGTGACTGGGGAAAAGGGGGGATATGAGGAGGAAGGGACGATCCTACCAGGGTACGGACTGGGTCATGACGCATCCCGAATGGCTAGCCGGCCGGCAGGGGCCGGTCGGTCGGCTTATGGTGAGGCTGAGAGGCAATGAGGTTAAGTGAGGCTCGGTGAACAAGTGCTAAGTCAAGGGTCTTTACGTGCGACCTACCTCACCCAGCTGGCAGCGGGAACAGGAGGGAGGCCCGTCCACCTGGAGGTTCCCACCACCTCCCAACACTGGAATTCTCACATTAAAATATATATTAAAAGCTCAGCTGTGTATGCGTGAGTGTCTGAGTTTAAAAACACGACAGAACATATCCAATATGGAGGTGCGATATATGCCCAACTCTCTCTCTCTCTCTCTCTCTCTCTCTCTCTCTTTCCTGCTGGAGCAGGTATTAGGAAGAAAATAGCCTGAAGGAGCGCAAAATGTCATCCCCCACGTCTTGTACGAGCTTTTAACACCTGGCTCTTGTCACATCTAGCTAGTCCATCAACTCATCCAAGCACGTAAGTCCTATGAAGGGCGCTTTACTTGTCCCTATTCTGTTTGGAAGCATACTGAAGCACCGTGAAATAATGCTAAGGAGTCTGATACTTCAGTCCGTCTCTCACAATGCATGAGACAACTATGGCTGAGTCTGGGGGGGGGGGTCAACCAGACAGACAGACAGACAGACGGAGGCGTCCCTAAACGTACTTTTCTGGTGCATTTCTTCCTTAAAGAAAAAATCTATTCTGATTTGCTTAACTATACGAAAATTAAAGTCACCAACATATTCACGTCTACTGCACCCAAAAAAAACTATATCCTAACTACCTAAATTTAATCCCTGCAGGTCTTCAACGCCTCGGGTGTGAAAAAAGAAAAAAAAAATGTGAGGCAAGGAGAGATCCTACCTAATTCCTCCTAACTTGGAAGAATCGAAGTTGAACAAGTCAATGACGAATCACCAAACTTACGTTTACGTCCTCCGTGTCTAACAAACTATCAGGCTAATGAGCTACGCCATCAAGGACAGAGTTTATACATCAATGCAAAGTTGCTGTTTGTTTGTGTGTTTGTGTGTTTTTTACGTTTTCACCGTCTTTCTTCTTTCTCTTCGCGCCCCAGTGAGCAAACACAATGTTAGCCCCCTCCCCCGTGTTCGAGTCCCCGTGTTTCTGGAAACAACGAACAAGAGAGGCCGAGAGGGCTCTCGGAGGGGAGGCTGAAGAGGCACTATCAACGGTTAATTGCTCCCCCGCTGGAGAGACTCTCAATAAAACCGAACGACTTTCTTGCCATTTTTGCCAGAAGGTCGTGTATTGCCCTCCATAGCAGTCTGGCCTCCCCCGCCGTCCCCCGGGCTCCACAGGAATATTTCCACCATCTACATTTTTCTGTTCATTAGGAAAAGACTATTCTAAAGCTTCCAATTCTTAGAACAAAATATATATATATATATATATATATATATATATATATATATATATATATATATATATATATATATATATATACGCTACCTCGCTAACGCGGGAAATGGCGAATAGTTTAAAAGAAAGAAAAATATATATATATATATATATATATATATATATATATATATATATATATATATATATATATATATATATATATATATATATATCCAGGTCTTTAATTGTTAATAAAAAAAGAAATTCGGGTACAATTTTCATAACAAATATTTTCAGGTAAAATTATTTCACGTCTCTTCCTCTCAAGAAACGAATATTTTCAGGAATATTTTTGTCACGTAAGGAATATTACTCACGTCTCAATCAGGAAACAACTGTTTAAAGGGGAAACAAATCATGTCCAATTTTCAAAAAAAAAAAAAAGTATTTTCATGTTTAATTTTCAGGTGAAAAAAATATTTTCAGCTTCTTTAATCTTCCGTGAAAAGAATAGGTATCTTTTGATCTCTAAAATTCTGGTATTTTTCTCCGTATCTTTCTCTACCCTCTTCTTTTTCATCTCTCTCTCTCTCTTTCTCTCTCTCTCTCTCTCTCTCTCTCTCTCTCTCTCTCTCTCTCTCTCTCTCTCTCTCTCTCTGTTCTCGTCTTCCTCTGTTTATCAACTCCACCAGCCGCCATGACCCCGCTTCCCAGGAGGTGCGTGTATTTTCCAATCTCTGATCTTCATACAATATCTTCACTTCTCTCCTTCCTTCTTACATCGTACTGCCTTTGTCTCCCGTTCCCTACTGATCAATCTCCTTCCCTCTCCCCTCCTTCTCTATACTCTTCCTTTCCCTCCTTCTCTGTACTCATCCTTTCCCTCATTTTCCTCATAGCTCTGTCTGTATTCTTATCATAGCTTGGGGGTCACTTGTCACATGGACATCTGTCTATGAGCACCTACAGGAGCGCATGCAGGCTTCAGTGAACAGGCATTTCATGACGGACACAAGGAGTGACTGAAATACCTCCCTCTCTCACCCCTAACCTCTCTATTCAAGGTCTGGAGCGGAGGAACTATTTCAAAGGATAATTTGTTCATAACTGCACAACATCAGTTCAGTGGCCAAACAAAAAAAAAGGGGGGAAGTATCATGATGGCCTTTGCGTGTGCGCTCCTCTCTGGTGTCTATATTCTGTCCCACAGCGCCTTAAAATACCCCAGAGCAAAATATACACGAAAACCTCATTTCATCTGTTGATTACACTAATTGCCTCCACACGCACGCGCACGCACGAACGTGTCCTGGTGGACACGGAAGACATACGAACATGACATACATGCGTCCCCTCTTCATAAAGTGCAGGGAGTAAATATGTAACGTATCAGGTCACATGTGTTAAAAGCACCTAAGGGAATCCAGGCACTCTAATTGTGGGCACACACACACACACACACACACACACACACACACACACACACACAAAGGGCATACAGGATATAAGCCTCGCCCCTCACAAAAACTTTTATGAAATGACTTACGTCCCTGTCATGTAGTTTACAATTTTTTTAAAACAAACCATAACACAGCTTCGCCCTGTAACAAAACGTTTCACATACAATGACTATGTGAGTTATTATGCATCAACACACATTAACGCTAGATCGATTTCCGAAATAAAACTACTCTAATGGAGAGAGAAGAGGGTAAGTCTATAAGGCAACTGACTGTTCCTGCGTCTTAGAAGACAAAGCTTTACATGCATCACTTCATACATGTCAATCTGTCTGAACACAAACAACCATTTCACAAATCCCAAGTCTGTCAAGGATCAATCCCATCACATCACAAGTTACTGGGTGTTGCATGGAACACTAGTGTCACCTGTAGGGCAGCGCGGTTACTGGGTTGTTCTCCATGGAACACTTATGCACCCTGCAGAGCAACACAGTTACTGGGTGTTCCGTGGAGCACCAGTGTCGCCTGCAGAGCAGCACATTTACGGAGCGTAAAATAAAGACGAGCGGAAATATCGTTCAGAGAGTATAAAAACATATATGACCAATGCCTTCGATTAAAACAAGTCATGAGCCAGATTAGGTCGAAGGTTAAACCTTTTTATGAGTGGCATTAAAATCAAAATTCCATGGCCGAATGTGGAGAGTTTCTTTGTGAGCCTAGTTATATACCTGGTTAAACCTTTTTAAAAGCGGCGCATAAAATGATGTCAGAGTTACAGATATTACGCTATTCATTTCCTTAAATGCTGAGTAACATCTTTGTAAAGTTTAATGGCAATCTGATTTAAAGTTTCCAAATTGGGAATTAGGTTACAACGGAGGCTAAAATTGTAGACTCCAGACGACGAAGGGACGGACCGAGCCATCCATCCCCAAGTATCTCCCGTGCCACGGAGGCAACATTCAACTCCGGCGGGGAGGTAAACTCAGCAGAGACTCATTGCAAACCAGCGGATGTGTCATCCACAGAATGCCCTCCCTGGCTCGAAAGGTCTGGCCACGAACGTCAGAGAATACCTGAATGCCCAGCATGAGTTTTTATGCACTCGTGGCAGCTTTCGTCTCCCTGTGTTTATTGAAACTCTCGTCGCATCAAAGTTCCAGGCACCAGAACTAAAGCCAACGCCGAAGTTTTAAGTACGAGAGTAAACTGTTGGAAGGGTCTCTTTTCCTACAAATTTAAAGAGAGTTAGATTATATTCATCACATCAGATCTCTTTTCCACTACATCACTGGACTTCACAGTAACCGATTGGAACTCACAGCTCACCTCACATTCATCTCGCCATCTACAATAATACAACCCTCATAACGGAGCAAATACACAAACCTCACTCATACATCATACAACATGTCCGTCATGTACTACAGAGCATGTTTCACCATACACAATATAGCATTTCTCACCATACACTATAACCACACATCATATACCCCACACAGCAAGTTCCACCATGCATGGCAAAGTTCGATTCACCATGCACCACAGAAGCCTCACAACATGCCATAAAATACGCCTTACTACGCATCAGAACACAGATCTCACTATAAAATCAGACATATCACCAAACCACACATAAGGTCTCATTTCTGAACACCATACATGCCTTCAACACTCGCTATATACAATCTACGCCTCACTATACACCAAATATATCTACCATATAACACAGAGCAGATCCCATCAAGCAAACCAGAGCGGGACCCTACCATCCACCAGGCCTCACCCTACAACACATAACAAAATCAACCACACACTACACAAGGCAGGCCGAACCACGCATCGCAAAATAGGTCACGCCACACACACACACACACACACACACACACACACACACACACACACACAATGGAGGTCTCCCAGGAACAAGGCGCCACAAACACGTGAAGAAGGAGACGGGTCATTTGCCCGGGCAGGCTATTAGCATTCTATCAATCAGGAGGGCAGTCACACGTGGCTCATTACCAGCTGAGACGCCGTCGCTTCCTTCACCAGCAGGTGTCTGGGGCGCTACCATCCGTGGGGGAGGGGAAGGAAGCTCTCTTAACATACACATTATGATGATGGTGTAGGTTTAGGTCCTGTGCAGCCCCTGAGTCTTCCTCTGTGAGTCGACAACCTGCTGCTTAATTCAACTCCCCCCATCGAGCACAGAGGTATGATACTTGAGCACGACTGGACGCCTATGATACTTGAGCACGACTGGACGACCCCTTGAGCACAACGGTGTAATCCTTGTGCACGACAGTGCGATAATCATGTACGACCATGGATCACAACGGCGGGATCCTTCAACGCCGTTGTACGACACTTGAGCACGACGGTACGTCGAGCGGCTTGAACAGACAACAGTGTTAAACGACCTTATTGTCAATAACATCTGCTCCTTAGACCATCTGTAACCTCACCTTTTTCTATATTGCGTCATCTTCCCCCAAAGAGTCTTGGATAATCCACGCTAGTATTCATTCTTCCACCTTCCTGGGAGGCTTCGCGCACTGTCCTTCCCCTCCAGTGTTCCAGGCTTGACTCTTGAGAGGCCCTAGCGAGACACCGATGCGACAAAACCAGCCATATTCTGTCTAACCCTTCGCTATGAATCAAGGTCGCTGGAGCCCCGCTTCATTCATTGCAGGCTTTCCCCCCCAACCGGAAATTGAGGTAAAATTCCACTGGCCTTATTCCGGCCACGACTGTGAAATAACTTACAATCCGGGAGATTCTGGAGGGTCGTGTAGAGGGGAGGGGACCATAAGAGCAACAGTGGTTCTGGACCACCACTACACTGCTCACGGAATAGCAATTCTGATGGGAGGGGCGGGCTAGCGGGGGAGGGGAAGGCGACGCCGTCAGGAGTGGCGATGGCCCATGCCAGGCCTGGAGGAGACCTTGACCGTTAGAGTCGGCTCTCATACTAGGCCATCATACTCAAGGGTCGTATATCGTCGCACTCAAAAGGTCGTATCCTTGTACTTATGATCTTAATCGTCAGTGTATACTGCAAGTGGGTGTACTAGAATCACTATGGTTTACTGAACGTTGACAGCAAGAACAAAATCACCTTCTATATATATATATATATATATATATATATATATATATATATATATATATATATATATATATATACGTATCATTTATTTATTTTATTTTATTTTGCTTTGTCGCTGTCTTCCGCGTTTGCGAGGTAGCGCAGGAAACAGACGAAAGAAATGGCCCAACCCACCCCCATACACATGTATATACATAAACGTATATATATATATATATATATATATATATATATATATATATATATAGCATCACTGCCATCAGTCTCTTCGTGGCACCAGCTCTTCTGTGGTAGCAGCCTTTCCTCGCCATGTGTTGGAGTAAGTAGTAGTCAGTCTCCAGACGTGTGCACACTCACACCCTCGACGGGGCGAGAGTGCGCTGCTTCTCCAACTCCAGCAAACACTGATAACGCCCCTGAACAAACAGTAAACAGCCGAGACCGCAAATGTTTCGCCCAAACAAAAGCATAATCACTTGTGGCAGAAATGGTGAAGTGTTTGCCCAAGTTCCCTCAAGCCATTTCTAACAAGAACTTGAAAGGCATAAAGCCTGACCACGGTTCCTGTACTAATTGTCATAATTGCTTCTTTGACAATGCAATTAGCCTATTACTTGGTGAAGTTGGGCAAGATAATAACGGCTGATATGAATTAGGAAGGCGTAAATGGGATGAGTAAATATTTTTGAGCTAGTGAGTGAATCTATGATTTTTACATACCCGGACTCCATCTGCTCGAGGTTAATTGAACGGTGTGTGAAAAAGTCACCTTTGGCGAGGCTTTATCACTGGGAGCACAGTCTGTCAGAGAACATCCCACTCCAAGGGAGTCAACATTTCCCTACTGGTAGTAGCACAGCTTAGGCTACAAGTAGCACAAAGACGAAGCTAGGACGCCATTTGGTAAACATGTGATTGTCCATGTTTACCATATGGCGTCCTACCATCGTCTCTTCGACGTATATCAACTGACTGTTATATTTCTCTCTTGTGTCTCCCCTGATGATGTGATTATTACACGAAAAAGCACTTGGGAACTTTTTGTGTTTCATTTTCCCCATGGACTCATAGGAAAATATATACATATATATATATATATGTATATATATGTATATATATGAGGAGAAGAGGGAGACCAAATTGGAGGTGGAAAGATGGAGTGAAAAAGATTTTGTGTGATCGGGGCCTGAACATGCAGGAGGGTGAAAGGAGGGCAAGGAAAAGAGTGAATTGGAGCGATGTGGTATACCGGGGTTGACGTGCTGTCAGTGGATTGAATCGGGGCATGTGAAGCGTCTGGGGTAAACCATGGAAAGCTGTGTAGGTATGTATATTTGCGTGTGTGGACGTATGTATATACATGTGTATGGGGGTGGGTTGGGCCATTTCTTTCGTCTGTTTCCTTGCACTACCTCGCAAACGCGGGAGACAGCGACAAAGCAAAAAAACAAAAAAAACAAAAAAAAAAAAAAAAAAAAAAAAAAATATATATATATATATATATATATATATATATATATATATATATATATATATATATATATATATATATATATATATATGCATATTCTTTTAATGGGTATACCAATAATGAGGTGAGGAAGCTTAATGATCGTATATTAATCATCTGTTTTCCGGCTAATTACAGAAATCAGAGTGACAATGTGACTGGGGAAGGGAGCGGGAGGTGCAGAGATTCGAACCAACGTTCACCCAAAATCACGTTCTCAAACAGGGACAGCCGTGGGAACTGTCCAGACCTTGAAATCGATAATGGTTTACAACGACGACACCCAGCAAGGCAAAGAGCAGAACGTTGAACCCCCCGATCCTACAACTGATTTCGTATCACCAACAAAACATGGTCTATGCTATTGTCGTCAGCCTCACTGCAGACCGAAACGTAATGTCGCCAGCTTCACCGCAGACCAAAACGTTATAACAGCTACCTCACTGTGGATCAAAATGTTAAAGGAACACACGACCTTGATTGGCAAAACGCAAACCATATGGCAATCCAAGACGAAGTGGCATAACACAAACCAAATGGGGAAATCGATGATAAAACCCCTAGACGCCGACCATTCAAGGGCCTCCACATGATGCTTAGGTTTCCACACCAAACCTAAGACACACTCTATAAAGACTTCAGACCAAATGACTGGTCCCAGACCGCGCCATCGGCTGAGGAATCGGACCTTGGCTCCGAACCAACGAATAAAGTTTCGTGTCAACGTTTCGGTCTCAGTCACCCCTCACCATAGCAACACTTCGATCTCACGTCGAGCCCTTGGCCTCACACCAAGTTTGTTGACCCGAGATTCAACCATGGTTACACTCTAAGACCACGGCCACGGTAAAAGATTGAGGCCTACGTCCCAAGACACTGCGTCTCGGACCAAGACTTCAGCCTTACCGTAAAACCCACAAGAAGACTTTAACCCTAAAGCAATACCACAGCCAGAGACCAAGAAATACAACCAAAGGGCAAGGTGCCTTTGGCCACAGACCATGGTCTGCACCCTAACCCAGATCTTCTCTTGAGACCACACCTGTAGCAATCGATGCCAGGATGAGGCTGGCAGCCCATACACAAGCAATAGCTAAATGAAGACGTCAGCACCTCAGTTTATGGGAGCATTCACAGCACAGTCAATAGCGGGCCCACATAAGGCTAGGGGGAAGGAGAGTGGGAGGTGAGAAGATCAGGGAGTGAGTGAACCCGGGAATAGGGAAACCTGGTTGAGGGAAGATATGGATAAGTCAAGAAGAAAGAAAAGAGGGAGTGAGAAGACCTTAGACTGAGGAGCCATGGGTTGGAAAGTGGAAATGAAAAGGATTAATAGCCAAGTGGAGGGAAAACTTGGATGAGGAGAGACCTGAATAACGCAGGCCAGTGAGAGACAAGGAGTGATGAGGATGAGGAGAAGCAGGTGAGGATAAGCAAGAACGAGGATGGCAACAGTATTCCATGAGTGAGGAGGGCCAGAGGTGAAGAGAGCGAGGTCCGAGGATACTCGGAGTGAAGAGAGCCAAAGCGGACTGTGTAGCGGGGGATGTGGTTCCTTGTTCTTCACGCCGGTATGACCCTTGCAGCACCACAGCAAGGCACGATCCAACGCTCACGACGGTACGACCAAGAAGCACGACTGTACGACACTTGGGTGTGATGGCCTGGCCTGTGAGACGGCTTACAGGGTGAGCTCGGAGGCCAGGTCACCATTCCAGGAGGGTCATTTCATCGTCCTGAAGGGTCGTTTCATCGACCTGAAGGGTCGCACCATCGTCCAGAAGGGTCGTACCCTCGTCCTGAAGGGTCGTACCATCGTGTTCAAGAAACTAATGAGTCATTTTCTTGTTACGTTCCCTCTTGTCAGTGCTTGGAGGCTACAAACTTTGGTTCATTTTGGCCCCATCAAATGCGGTGAAGACGTTGCAAGCACTGTGGTGGGTGTTGCAGGCGTCGCTTGTGCAGTATATAATGACAATGTGCCCTTGGATATATATGTTGTGTGGCACATGGTGTTGCAGATGTCTACGTTTTGGAGGGTTGTGAATACTACTTCTTCTGAAGTTGTTCTGGATACTGTTTTAGACGCTGTGAGCGCGCGCGCGTGTGCGTGTGTGTGTGTGTGTGTGTGTGTGTGTGTGTGCGTGCAGCGAGATCGGGGAGGGCAAAGGGGAGGGGGAAGGCGTTTGTAGAGTCACACTGAAATTTGAATGACGCGTTATTTAAAATATGGAAAACAATAATATCACTTAAACCCGGAGACGAAGCGAGCTCTCGAACCTGCCTTAGGGAGACTGTCTATGCACCCACACCCAGTCCTTGGCTGAGGCGCTTGAAGCATTGACAAGAAAAACCGGCAGCTAGGGCACCCATCTCAATCACATTAAGGGCTTTACAGTAAGCCTTGCACAGCGGGAGGTTGATGATAAACAAGCGGGACTGGAAAATAAACAAAACGTAACACGCAAAATGCGTTTGAAAGCGTCGACGGACAAAGGAAGGCAGGGACATACCCGCCGCAGTTAAAAGCGAGAGGGCCGGAAAGCCGTGAAATTAGACAAAATGAGTTGCTCCTCAAGTCCTAAAGAGAAGCCACTTCAGGAGGTAAAAGTTTTGAAATCTGCACACAAAAGGAGCGGAGAGAGAGAGAGAGAGAGAGAGAGAGAGAGAGAGAGAGAGAGAGAGAGAGAGAGAGAGAGAGAGAGAGAGAGAGTGTTTTAACAGAGATTTTTGCTCTCCGCTGGAAAATCTGGCGATGGAAAGAACGAGTCGCGTGAGCTACGTGTCGTCAAGTATTATGTGTGGGACGGAGAGACACTAGGTTTGTGAACTGAGTGCCAGCATCCTACAAGCAGGTGAGGCAGAGAGGAACTTGACAGCCAGCGGGGGAGGAAGCGAGTGATCATACCTTCCGAGGCGTTACTATGACGGAGATCTGGGCACAGAGCAGGACTAGCGAATAGCGCTCTCTGGAGAAAGAGTGAGGGAGAGATATAGACAGAAAAAGTAGAGAGATACAGACAGAAGAAGACGAAGAAAACGAGGAGGACGAGGAGAAGGATGAGAAACTGATAATGGTACATGGTGTCTTACTAATATGTACACACACACACACACCACGTCATGCGGGAGGAAAAAAAAAAAACACCAATATATAATCCAATCTATATTCCATCGCCAATCCTTGACACCAAGAGTTCCCAGAACACTGGGATTTCTCCTCTCCGCGTAAGTGAAAATCCAATGGTGCATACAGTTGGCACGGGAATTCAAAGGTGACGCAGTACATCTGACTCTGTTATCGATCTTCTGACTCTCCATCAGGAAGAATCCGTTGGATTTTGGCAACCAAGAGCCAGTCTATCTGCAATGATTCCTCTTTCTGTCCTCCAGCAGATAACCTCGTCACAGACTATCAGGTCTTCCGTTATCTGGCTCTCCCGTGTACTGCCATGCATTCTTTTCCGGCATTCCCATTTACTCACGTGCACTGTCCTCCAGCATATAACCTCGTTATAAACCTATCAGGTCTTCTGTTTCCCCGCTTTCCCAGGCATTCCAGCGTATAACCTCGCCATGGACCATTATATCTTTGCTTTCAGGTATCATGAATTCTTGACGTACTCCAGCAGACGAACTCGTCGCAGACTACCAAGTCTCCTGCTATGTCCATGTAAGCTTACACTCCACACGAGACGAGAGTGTAGTCAGTCCACCAAATGGAGGGCAAACTGATACGCATCTTCTCGTATAACCGAGGAAAGACCATATTTTCATACAGAAATAAAGAACTGCCATTACGTGTTCCATGACGAACATGCTTGCCTGACTATACCCAAACCAGCATCTAGTTTCTAGAACACACACACACACACACACACACACACACACACACACACACACACACACACACACACACACACACATAAAACATCCTGCCCACGGTGGGGGCACCTCAGAGCCTCCATCCGACAAATTTATCGCAAAATAAAAGCGAGACGCGAGCTGAAAAGTCCGCAGTAGCCTCACGTAATGCAAAACTTACGGTAATGTAAACATACCACATTTATTTCCGGGGAGGAAGACATTACATGCGTACCACAGAGGCGACAGCCTCTCCCTCATCCTTAAGCCCCTCGAGCACAACGGCGGTGCGCGGCCTCTGACAATGACGGTGCGACACTTTCAGCGTGACGGTACGATCCTTGAGGAGAACGCGCAGCGCGACTCTTCCGTTTGATGGCGTGGCCTTTGACCATATTCAAATGGATCGGGTCGAAGATTAAACCAGCATGTCCAAGGGGGAGGACCGTCGTGTTCTAAGGTCGTACCGTCGTGTTTGGGGAACGTACCGTTGTGCTCAAGAAGGATCGCACGGTCGTGCGAAAGATTCGTGCCGTCGTGCTCAAGAAACATATATATATAAACATATACATTCCTTCCACGAGGCGCTGGTCCAGCGGCTCCTTCTTCAGCCTCCCTCACCCACCTCTCAGAGCCACTCCATCTTTTTCCTCCTTGGCTTAACATCCCCAGGTTTCAATCGGCTTTTTCTCCACTTAAATTCCTCTCGCTCCCAGAAACCTGTCTTGGCCTTGACTCATTTTTCTACACCATGATCTCTGCCTTTCTCGTTACCTTGTTTTCACAACTGCTAATCCTTTCCTGTACCCAAATTCTTCTCTCTCTTTACGTTCTGTTTTCTCTGCAGTTAATAGGCTTCCTATTTTCCTTATTTACTCATTTCCAACTCTTGAGTTATCACGAGAGTATATCATTGTAGGATAGGTTTGCCAGAGTTTCGAGATGTTTCTGGCAGGATTCACACAACTAAAATACATTTTTTTTCTTGCAACTCCCATTCCTTGCACCAGATTTTAGCTAGTTGTTTGCTTCTTTGTCTTTCTCCCTCAACCTTTCCTCCCTGCTTCATGTTCTCTTATACTCTCGTTCGTTTTACACGACCGATTTGCCCATTCTTCTTCAGAGGCCAATCTTTTCCAATGTGATTCTTTATAATAGCTTTTATGATGATATGTTTTCTTTGTTCCACCCTCCTTTCCTTCCTCTCCCTTACTTACCTAAGCACCCACTAGCCCTGCCTTAACTTGGCCTTATCCATGCATTTCCCTTCCTCGGTGTACGCTTCCCTCCAAACTTTCACTGCATTCCTCTGCTATCTTCCTCCCTCAGTCACCTCCTCTGTAAAAACCTACTCTATCTAATCCCGAACTTCCCAACTCGAAGTGTTTTTCCCCATCATTCTTTTCTGCCTCAGCGTCGCCGTTCTCCCACGTCTCTCTCTCTCTCTCTCTCTCTCTCTCTCTCTCTCTCTCCCTCTCTCTCTCTCTCTCTCTCTCTCTCATTCTCCTACCGCGTCTTCTTTAAACACAATTAATCTCCTCTCTTGCCATATTCACTCTTCGCTTAACATGTCTTTCCCTGGGTTACCTCACTCCCCA
>NC_092278.1:17882356-17892356 GCF_036320965.1 Panulirus ornatus
GGAAGTGGATCATAGGGTGGGGGAGGGGGCGAAAATTTTGGGAGCCTTGAAAAATGTGTGGAAGTCGAGAACAGTATCTCGGAAAGCAAAAATGGGTATGTTTGAAGGAATAGTGGTTCCAACAATGTTGTATGGTTGCGAGGCGTGGGCTATGGATAGAGTTGTGCGCAGGAGGATGGATGTGCTGGAAATGAGATGTTTGAGGACAATGTGTGGTGTGAGGTGGTTTGATCGAGTAAGTAACGTAAGGGTAAGAGAGATGTGTGGAAATAAAAAGAGCGTGGTTGAGAGTGCAGAAGAGGGTGTTTTGAAATGGTTTGGTCACATGGAGAGAATGAGTGAGGAAAGATTGACCAAGAGGATATATGTGTCGGAGGTGGAGGGAACGAGGAGAAGAGGGAGACCAAATTGGAGGTGGAAAGATGGAGTGAAAAAGATTTTGTGTGATCGGGGCCTGAACATGCAGGAGGGTGTAAGGAGGGCAAGGAATAGAGTGAATTGGAGCGATGTGGTATACAGGGGTTGACGTGCTGTCAGTGGAGTGAATCAGGGCATGTGAAGCGTCTGGGGTAAACCATGGAAAGGTGTGTAGGTATGTATATTTGCGTGTGTGGACGTGTGTATGTACATGTGTATGGGGGGGGGGGGGGGGTTGGGCCATTTCTTTCGTCTGTTTCCTTGCGCTACCTCGCAAACGCGGGAGACAGCGACAAAGTATAAAAAAAAAAAAAAATATATATATATATATATATATATATATATATATATATATATATATATATCATCTGGTATGTTAACCATTTGGAGGATAAAGCCAACCAATTCCCCAGATGCCGATGACATGAAAAAGTAATAACAATCTATTCTGTAGGGGGAAGATTTCGAAGGAAATCTACACTCGTAGAACTTTGAACATTCTCTCGCATCATAGAAACTTTTATTTCTAAAACTTTTGTATGCTATGAGCATTGGCAATTACATTTCTTACCTTCATTTCATTTAACCACTATTCTGATACGACAAAAGTTATCCTTGATTTCAAGTCACGGCCTGTGCTCGTTCTACCTTTGCATCTTTCGAAGACCTGTCCACCGCTGACATCATCAAACTGGCTCGAAGACTTAAAAACTGTGGTCAGATCACCTCTGTTCTCATTACAAATGTACCGTATCACCGTCATCAATTAAACGGATTACTGTCGACGTTTCCATCACCAACGAAGACTACACCATCATCCCAAACGTGCTCACAAAAAATGGGAAGACGAACTGGGGAAGCGAAAGACGATGCACAAAGTGACCAGAGAGGCGGAGAGACAGACAAACAAACCCACACACATAGGACGTCGTTCGACACCTCTTCACCAAAACGTTTACGATCATAATCCGTGCTTTCAAAAATTTCGACGCTGATGGGGGTCTCACGGACGATAAAAGTAAAATAATAATCCATCGATCCGCCCGGCCGTGATGATCGGCCATTTGAGTAATTCCGGTGAGCCGTGCGCGTCACTCATCAGGGCCGGAGTGGCCAGAGGCCATCAGTAAACGAGTCCTACGCAATCAATGAATTGCCTGCGTATCACGGGGCCGGATGATTACTTAAAAACCCTCAACGTACATGACTAGAGATCAATATTTTGGCCCGAATGCTGTTGGAAATATCACAACAAGTCTTTCGTGAGAACGAAAATGCTGTTATTTCATCCCACTTTTGTTGACACATGGTGACTAATATTTCGGTGGAGCATTAGTGACACTGGAATGACATCTAACGTTTGTAGTTACGAACGAAAGTATTTACGCCCAGTTTTACACACAGGATGGCCAATGTGTTGGTGGAGCAACGTTGAAACAATGACATGAGCAACCTTTCGTAAGAACGACCAGTAAATAATTACGTTCAACAATGTCAAAAAATAAATAAATAAATAATGGTAATTTCTAGTATAAATAGATAGATTTATCTCAATTTTTCCCCCCTTTCTAAAACCTAAACTTACGAAAAACTGTCCATTCAAATTACCTACAATCCTGCTCACCTTACGAACGGTAGCCAACTGTTCACATGCACGAATTCAACTCCCACGTCACTCAGCTAACACTGCCCTCAGGCGCGATGAAATGAGAATGAATGACGCTCCCCATTCAATATTCACTAATACATCCAGCTTGAGTAAATACCACCAGTCCAGCTCTCGACGAAGGTTCTGAGAAGTCTTTCCCATACTGTGGGGGAAAAATATGTAAAAATTCTAAAACCTTTTTCTCTGGTTCTCAAGGGCCACTCTGGGAGTGTGGGAATGTGAGAGGAATTCATGTGGTTTTTTTTTATCAAAGGGTTTTTATTCAACAAACTGCAAATCGGATTCTTGCCCAGTAATCCATGATTTTTTTTAGGGGGGGGGTCGAGTCAAAGCTTTCCCGCTGCACGGGCAGTGGGCCCTCATCAAAAGCCTTGAATTAAACGGCTGGCGAAAGAAAGAAAAAGAATGGACAAAAACTGGTAAAGAAAGAAGTGAAGGAGAAATGAAATAAAAAAAAGAATAAAATGAATAATGTAAGAGGACTGGCGTCTGGTGCATGCATACAAGGCAGATGAAGTCCAACCCGGTAGGTTAAATGTCAATGATACACTGAGTAAAACCAGCAATCCAGACACCCCAGTGTTTTAAGATGGTACCGGCCATCACGCCCACCCTCCAAATCCAAGGGGGTTGTTTATGCTGCCTACAGCCTACTACCTATCACGTTGAAGTAGAGGAAAACTGTGCTGTAATCTCGAAAAACCTTTCTGAAAAAAAAAAAAAAACGCGTATGAAAACTGGCACGAGTTTTAGGCCAAAAAATACATAAATAAATAAATAAGATAAATACCTGGACGAAGCAACCCTCAGTTGGGTTGGTGCGTGTGTGTATATATATGGCGTAGCATAATTTTCTTCAACGATAAAATTTACATGAAAGTCTAAAATACGTGCCGAGCTCAACACCGGTTAATTTACCCACAAACCTCCATATTCTATTTCCGATTTCGATATATGCCACATCGTCTTATACAGCCACCCATTACACGGCGTGAAAAAAAAAAGTCACCATATATCATATATATATATATATTTATTATCTGCATTACTATCTTCGTTAGTGTTTAGCTGATAATAATAATAATAATAATAATAATAAATGCGAAGCGTTAAACCTACTGCCGAAAAAAGCTAGCAACAACACGACTGAGAAAGGGAGTGTGTCGGTAAGTTTTTCAATAACAGAGAACTTTGGAAACACAAGAGACGACGAGGCGAGATACTGCGCCAACGACTCCAGCACAACACACTTCAGCTCGCATGACTCAAATACTGAGAAAAAACATCACATAAATAAACGGACAGATAAACAGACAGGTAGATAGCCAGGTAAACGGATAATTAGGTAGATATATATTGATGATGACAGGCAGTCAGACAGATACGGAGATAAATAAATGGAAAGATAGACATATAGATAGACAGATAGAAAGATAGATATAGACAGAAAGACAAATAGACAATACAAAGAATACCATCGACTTAGCAAGCACCTTATGTCTGTAAAGCAGATCATATTGATCTTTCCCAAATTCTTCCACCGTATGCTTCATTTTCGCTCTCCCTACAACTGTTCTCACGCATATATCGTGGGATATATCATCAAATCCCTTATATCAAAAATTCTAGCAGCCAGCGTCACTGGTCATGAGCAGAAGCAGTGCACCTGCCACATTATACCATAAAGAGCCAGCATAGTATGATATGGC
This sequence comes from Panulirus ornatus, assembly GCF_036320965.1. Taxonomy (NCBI): domain Eukaryota; kingdom Metazoa; phylum Arthropoda; class Malacostraca; order Decapoda; family Palinuridae; genus Panulirus; species Panulirus ornatus. The sequence continues at coordinate 17,886,152 of NC_092278.1, forward strand.
TGGGCTTCCAAAGGCAGATCAAACATTAGTGCATTAGTGAGCGCTGACGGGTTCATGTGCCAACGCCTGGACAGCAACTGTCCCAAGTCTTCCTCAACCATGCCAGACAACCTAGAAAGATACATGACAACCTACATACGATAACACATATAGGGACACAACAGATAACTCAAAGGAATTAAAACTAAGGACGAGTAGTATAATAAGAGAAACATGGACGATTGAAAAAAGAAAAGAAAAGAAGAAAACAGACACGGGGGAAATAAAAGGTCAGAGCGAGGCGAGGGCGAGGACCTCTCTGGGCACAAACATGACATCAGCCAGGACTGGCAGGGGGACGAATCTCTCCAGAAAAAAATAATGGACAACATGGCTCTTAGGGAGCACACCCACAGCCGCCCTCGAACATTTGGGGGGGTCAGACACTACCGGATGCATAGTGTGGGGCGGGAAAAAATCTTTCAAATTCCTTTCGCTCGCAAAAAAAAAAAAAAAAAAGGAAGGAGTAAAGTGAGAGATCAGAGCCCTTACCCAAAATGCTGATGGAGACAAGGGGCACAACACTGTAATGTCTCGATTTCAAACGAGAGACAGGGAAATGAGGAGAGCAACATGGAAAAGCGGAAATCCAATAAGGTCAGAAAATGGATTAAAGAAAGAAAAAAAGTGATGGAAAGAGATGTCAGAGGGGGAGAAAAAAAACCCACTAAAGCCAACAGCACATAAGCTCACTATCACTGGCTGGTACGACAATGCCAGCAACCAGAAACTACCACAGTTCTGCATATTGTCAACAACCAGCCACGACCAGCTACCAGAAACTCTACCACGTCACCACTAAGTCAACTACCAGCATACCAGGCGTATCTCAAACCACCACTGCACTATTAGAACTCAAGTACAACTATGACTTAATTCCGTAACGCAATATAACAGACTAAGTTCGAGAGAAACGAGAAATCCTGCACGAAGAAAAATGTGGTGGGCTCGTACGATGATAATAAAAAAAAAATCTTTTAAAATGCTCAATTTAAAGGCAGGATCATTAAAACGGATTCTAAATTCTGGCCACCACGCTCACCGGGAGGCTAATATCATTATGGAACAAAAGAGATGCCTTCAGCTTTACTTCCTATCCTCGTCTCGGACCACCTGATCTCCTGTTATCAATCCCTTATATATATATATATATACTCCCCTGTACAACAAGCAGACACTGTTGTGGCTTCCTGTGCAAACGATTCATCAGCTCCAAACCCTTACTTAACCTATGCTTCATCTGCCTAGCCATATATCCACCCCGTCTAGAACAAAACTTAAGCATTTACAACAATGATCGACTGCAAAGACAACAAAAAAATATTCGACACTACTGTAACAATGACACCAAAATGCTCTCATCGCAGTCTCACCTCAGTATGATCAGCAAATCAGCGTTCGTAATAGCACCAAAGACCCTTTTAACCCAGGCCACTCCATTATCAACCACCATCCCCCAAGTAGAAATGAAAAGAACTCGATGCGTACCCACAGATTCACCCCCTACCCTAACAAATACAACGATTGTAAAACACGTACGCGCTGATATGACTCGACAGGCACTTAACAACCGCCCTCCCGACCCAATTTTAATGACCACCCTTCCAGACTTTCGCCCATCAGATACTACTACACTCCTCACATATGGGCCAGTTTGCCTTTCCCCTTTCTCGTCTACTCTCTGAACATCCCCCACCCGTCGCTCCAACATTACAAATACCGTTTCGGTTTAAGACCCTTTTATTCCCTCCAAGATGCAACTACCACATCGAAGACGACGAACACTTACGCCCTCAACTGTCCTGCAATATCCCCAAACAGATGTACAGACAGCATCACCATAATTCATGACCTGCGGTGCCATCAGGTGGACGTGGCCAGCCTCCTGAGTGGTACGGGAGGCCCATAGGAGGGACGCCTTGGAAAGGAAGGTAAATGTCCAATGTGTGTGTGTGTGTGTGTGTTACCGGACGCAGCCTGCAATAGGTTGCAACACCACGAGTGAAAGTCACCTTTGGCGGGGCTTTTCCATCAGTGGGAGTAGGTCTCGTTACAAGAATTTATCACTCTCACGGAATTCACATTTTCCTGCTACTGGAAGTAGGGTAGCCATGGACTACAGAAGCCTTTAGAAAAATACTGTATGGTGTGTGTGTGTGTGTGTGTGTGTGTAAACAATAATAAATAATAATAATAACAATAATAATAATAATAATAATAACAATGATAATAATAATATCAATAACAAATATTGACAAATAATAATATCTATAACAACACAAAATACTCTCCAAAGACAAATGAATAAATAAAAATACGTAAATAAAACCCCGTAAACTAAAAAGATATACACACAGCTTCAGGGATAACGGATGCATGCAAGCCACCACGGCACCAACGCATTCTGAACGCCAATCCAGGCTCATTCCAACCAAGAAATCGAATTCGGATTCGAGCATTTCGACCCCGGAACCGGATTAGGTAGGATTCGAATCCAGTTAAGGTTTTGCTCTGAGCGATACCATGTCCTGTCATACTGTAGGGGAACCTAATGCCAACCTGATCTATTCTTAAAGATGGACAAACCCAAGAAAAACACATCATACGAATCCTCCAAATGCAGTAAATTCACAAGGGACTGTTTACAAAATACATTTCCTTTATTTACAATGCGTGGGTACACAGGTCTCATGTTTACAGGCGATACGTTGGACGGGGTAAACATCAGAGTAATTTTTTGATACAAAAGAGGTTTTTTTTACAGCCAGCTTTTTGCCTCTTTTTTTTTTTCATGCCGGGAGATCATGCATAAAGAGTAACCTGAGTCATAAATAGCATGCTTTTAATTACCCGTTTCGATCCCTCCCTCACTAAGTGCGTTCCAGCAAATTGAACTGAACTGTGTACGTGTATGTGTGTGTGTGTGTGTGAGAGAGAGAGAGAGAGAGAGAGAGAGAGAGAGAGAGAGAGAGAGAGAGAGAGAGAGAGAGAGAGAGAGAGAGAGAGAGAGAGAGAGAGAAATACTGGAGTTAGAATCAATTCAAACATCAGAAAAAAAAAAAAAAAAGGGGATGGTTCACTACAGACATTCAGCAGTAGGTCTGTTTATCTACGCCCAGTAAGCAGACAGAGGAACTGTGAGCTGTGCGAGTGTAGCGTCCGGGTGTGATACATGTGATGATCACCAAAAGTATCTTTACGTATCTGTTCAGAAGACAAACTCACACGATCATTACAGCAATATTCGGTCGTCAAAGTATAGATATTAACGGTCGATCATTACAGTATTCGGTGGTCAAAATATAGAAATTAACGGTCGAACATTACAGCAGTATTCGGTGGTCAAAATATAGAAATTAAGTCAAATGACGTGTGACACATGGAATATCGCAAAGACTGTTAGCATTACCACCTTGTCCCATCTATCTATATCTATCGTTTAATCTCTTCTGAAGCCTATTTAGCAGTAGCTTGGATGGTCAGAGCACGGAATGGTGTAGTTGGCGAGCTACGAGTATCTGGTCCATCCTGAGGTAACTTTAGAGAGGAGTTGTCGATCACAAAGGGACGGTTTCTTCGAATAAATCTCTTATGATATATTGTGCAGTTTATTTTCGTTTCATACACACTCCTAATTTCTCTACTACTACTACTACTACGGTTCCAAAGGTCTAGCCTAGGCTGAGGGTGAAGCGGATCTGTGCGTGCTGTCTCTCATTACAGCATCTCTTCCTGGAATGAACCGAGAATGATGATACATCCGCTAAGAACAAATGAAAATGATAAAAACAAAAAACAAAAAAATAATGAAGAAAAGAATCACTTGGCATGTCCCGGTACTTACACTGTCATGGAATAAATCAATCGAAAGACTTACCATTTCGTAGAATTTCAAAAAAAAAGGAAAAAAAAATATATATATGAACATTTATACAGATACGTACATTAATACAGGTTACGTACCACACTGCATCGTATCTTTCACACCTACAGTGGCTTCTACCAACCCCTAACACTGCTTACAACCACTGCTTCCGTTGTGTCATTCATGGATGTACCTTACAACCCCCCTCCCCCTCCCAAACCACTCCCCCAACCCGCCCCCGAACCTACAAAGGCAATGATTAAAGGGGAGCAGACCTTCCTTCCCTTCTAGGACATAATAAACCTATTCTCTCTCTCTCTCTCTCTCTCTCTCTCTCTCTCTCTCTCTCTCTCTCTCTCTCTCTCTCTCGAGCCGGAGAGTCCCTTACCTTTCCGTGTTCATTTTGACTCGCTCGAACATTTACAAAATTCAGAATCCCCTCCTTTCCCCTCCTCTCAAGCTCCAAGGTCCCATTCTGGGTGTGAGGGAATGTGAAAATGGGGGGGAGGGGGAGATGTGGAGAGGAGGAGGTGTGGAGAGGGGGGGTGAAGAAGGGCTTTTTGCAGTCTCTGTCAATGGCTTTATTCCAGAAAAATACTGCAAATAGAATTTCTGGCGAAAGCTCTCCGAGTGTAAATTTTCTAATCCAGGGTATGCAATACTCTATACAAAAAGTGATAGTTGAGGGATTTCAAAAAAAAAATAAATAAATAAAAAAAAAAACTAAAGGGCACGTCTCTTTATGAACAGCTGGGACGTGGGGAGTGAGGGAAGGGAAGGGGTGGAGGGATGGTTGGAGGGCCCCCACTCTATCATACTGATCAAGTATTATTGCGACGTCCGCCAGAATGGACGACGTGATGAAAGCTGTGCCCCGACTGCCTCGGCCAAAAAAAACTGTCGCATATAAAAGCCAGATATAAATATATATAGATATACATTCGAGACCCGGATATACAAGACATATATGTATATATAATACTCACTCTACCGATGGCCTTACAGTGGCGTCTGGCAAACAGCAGACGATAAGATAACGTGAACAGTGGAATGAAACGGTTTGTCGTCTCCTTTACGCACGATGCAATGATAACCTTTCGAAGACTTACAGGTTCATGGAAAGCAATGTAATTCCTTATCTATTACCTTTTGCAATATATATATATATATATATATATATATATATATATATATATATATATATATATATATATATATATATATATATATATATTTTTTTTTTTTTTTTTTTTTTTTTTTTTTTTTTAAACTTTGTCGCTGTCTCCCGCGTTTGCGAGGTAGCGCAAGGAAACAGACGAAAGAAATGGCCCAACCCCCCCCCCCATACACATGTACATACACACGTCCACACACGCAAATATACATACCTACACAGCTTTCCATGGTTTACCCCAGACGCTTCACATGCCCTGCTTCAATCCACTGACAGCACGTCAACCCCTGTATACCACATGACTCCAATTCACTCTATTTCTTGCCCTCCTTTCACCCTCCTGCATGTTCAGGCCCCGATCACACAAAATCTTTTTCACTCCATCTTTCCACCTCCAATTTGGTCTCCCTCTTCTCCTCGTTCCCTCCACCTCCGACACATATATCCTCTTGGTCAATCTCTCCTCACTCATTCTCTCCATGTGCCCAAACCATTTCAAAACACCCTCTTCTGCTCTCTCAACCACGCTCTTTTTATTTCCACACATCTCTCTTACCCTTACGTTACTTACTCGATCAAACCACCTCACACCACACATTGTCCTCAAACATCTCATTTCCAGCACATCCATCCTCCTGCGCACATCTCTATCCATAGCCCACGCCTCGCAACCATACAACATTGTTGGAACCACTATTCCCTCAAACATACCCATTTTTGCTTTCCGAGATAATGTTCTCGACTTCCACACATTCTTCAAGGCTCCCAAAATTTTCGCCCCCTCCCCCACCCTATGATCCACTTCCGCTTCCATGGTTCCATCCGCTGACAGATCCACTCCCAGATATCTAAAACACTTCACTTCCTCCAGTTTTTCTCCATTCAAACTCACCTCCCAATTGACTTGACCCTCACCCCTACTGTACCTAATAACCTTGCTCTTATTCACATTTACTCTCAACTTTCTTCTTCCACACACTTTACCAAACTCAGTCACCAGCTTCTGCAGTTTCTCACATGAATCAGCCACCAGCGCTGTATCATCAGCGAACAACAACTGACTCACTTCCCAAGCTCTCTCATCCCCAACAGACTTCATACTTGCCCCTCTTTCCAGGACTCTTGCA
>NC_092278.1:17897356-17947356 GCF_036320965.1 Panulirus ornatus
ATACAAAGTCTATACCATCCCTAGGGCTCAACCTACCATCCCTATTGTACCTAGTGCTCAGACCTACCATCTACTAGTTCATCTACTGCCCGACCTACTAACCCCAGTGCAAAGACGGCTCAACCTACCAACCCTACTGCCCGACCTACTAACCCTACTGCCCGACCTACCAACCCTACTGCACCTACTGCCCGACCTACCAACCCTACTGCACCTACTGCCCGACCTACCAACCCTACTGCACCTACTGCCCGACCTACCAACCCAACTGCACCTACTGCCCGACCTACCAACCCTACTGCCCGACCTACCAACCCTGTATACAGCACCTACTGCCCGACCTACCAACCCTACTGCCCGACCTACCAACCCTACTGCCCGACCTACCAACCCTACTGCCCGACCTACCCACCCTACTGCCCGACCTACCAACCCTGTATACAGCACCTACTGCCCGACCTACCCACCCTACTGCCCGACATACCAACCCTGTATACAACACCTACTGCCCGACCTACCCACCCTACTGCCCGACCTACCAACCCTACTGCACCTACTGCCCGACCTACCAACCCTACTGCCCGACCTACCCACCCTACTGCCCGACCTAATCGTACCATCAGGTGTCTTGAAAGGTGTCACAAACATTTCTTACTCCCACAATACATCATCCTGGCAGCAGACATTCGACCATCATTTGTAAACTGGCGCTGGTCTCTCACAACAAACTGAGCTATTTCCAATAAACACCAACAAAAATCTGAATTACTATGATAGGAATTCATCGCTGTTTAATCATTGTACCGTTGTATGTTGGGCCGAAATTAATCTAATTTGCCCTCCGTTGCAATTACTGGAAAAAAAAAAATAACAGCAAAAATGAGATGGCTAAATTCTGTAAACAAATATATGAACCTTTGTTACTTGTCACACACCTGTCGAGCGGAATTACCCCGTCATGGCGTCAATTAACCTTTTAAAGGTGGGCAAATACTTACCGGGGAAGGCTGAACACCTAGAGCAAGGGAGGTTCCGTGGGTGAGTTCCGGGGAAATCTTGACGAGGGCTCGCTAGATAATCTCGTCGAGTGAGACTTGAGAGAGAGTTCCGCGGCTTCAGGATGTATCAACACGCCCCTCTGACCTAGTAGCTAGAAGCTCTAACCCAATGGATATATATGATCATAAGAGAATAGAACAACAACTTGGAAAGGGCTTCGCTTCATTACAGTTTAAACTTGATGTAAGATTTACTCCTGTCTTTCATAATTCACCTGATTCCATGTGGGTTTCAAAGAAACCGAGGAAAAAAAAGGGTAAGAAACGACATTTAATATATCATTTTCAATTACATAACTCTAGGATCCCCTTTTACATGGCTCTTGCGGTTTCAAGACTGCGCTACAATCAGCAGCAGGTTGAGAATGGAATCCTGCAGAGTGAGAATTTCTTTTAAGACGCTGTAATCCTTTTCGTCGACTGACGATGATACAGCAAGGCCAAAGGAGGCTTTTCACTCGCGGCGTAACCAAGTGAAGGCGGAGTTCGATAACGTCTCAAGGAATATATATATATTTTTGTTTACAATTCATTCCCTTCACGTCTTCAAAACAGCGAACGATTACTGACTGACAAGGATGTATATATGTGTACCTCATGTGTGTACCTCACACGCTACTAATGACGTCTATCAGAGCAGAGCTAACGTAATACGGTACCACCGTAACACACGTCTATCAGAGCAGAGCTAACGTAATACGGTACCAACGTAACACATACGCCACACTCTCATTTACGATATCTTCACCAACCTCTTGGTCTCCCACTTCCACCACTATCACGGACAACCTCGATAAGGACCCAGTGGTCTCCGTCTGTACGATTGTGTATTGCCTTCTCAGCCTCTCACACACACACTGTGGGGAGGATCCTTCTATACCGTATTCTCCATTCAAAATATTCCTGGGTCCATTCGAGAGATCCCAGCCTTAAGGTTGTTAACATCACTTTCCCTTACTCGTTTATAATATTGTGGATATTCACAAACCTCTGCATTCTTTACCCAAGTTACCTGGTGCTGTGAGAGAAGGGGAGTGAGAAGGGGGCGGGTGCTTTACAGCTCTATATATGATATAAGCTCTACCTCTGAAAAATACTAGAAATCGGATTCCACTCCATTATTATACGAAGGAGTGTGTAGTTACACATTACACATAAAGGCAACGTAGAACAGTCACGGGGAGTTCCAAGCCAGCGGCAATCTTAATGTAAATAAAGTAAACAATGAAATGTCAAACTGCAAACGTATTTTTGTAAGCTGTATGTCGGCAGTTTCTCTTGTAAAACTTCTACTTCCCACATCACAAAATCTAAATCAAGTTTCACGAACGCAGACGAATCCATATTCTGGTTACATCGCGATTCCTTCACTATCCACCAAGAAATCTTGATGTGACAGAGAGGATGACCAACCTTCTCTTAAACCCGCCAGCACCAGTGTCTTCTGCTGTTAAAACTGCAACAGATAACACTTGTACACACTCAGAAACACTTTATTAATCTCTGGTTGCATGTATATCACTTCACACACCTCATACACATATAGACCCTATGACTATACCGACCACAACAAACTTCCCATAATGCTACATGTTGTTATTCAACTAATCAATACACTTGTGAAATGAATACAGGTAAACATTATCACTGCCTCTGGATGTTAATACACATCACAGTACAATTCAGCGATCATCGCTGCTGTTAATCACCGCCAACTGTGAGGCAGCAGTAGCAGTGACTACACTGCAGTTGTTAACTCATCATCAGCGGAGATGGAGTGGAAGTGCCAGCAATGTAGCTATTATCATCAACGTATCTGTTATGGTAGCGGTGACTGAACTGTGTCTATCATCATCAAATCCGATCTAACTCCCTCGCCATAATGGATCTGTCATCTTCCTGGTGCTCACCAAACAAGTTTACAATCATCTTCACCATCACTTATCCTACAGACCATCATCATCACACTCTTTAACTCCACCACAATTCCACTATATACTTCTAAAGGGTGTCCCACACAGACAAAATATAGGTACATCAAAACAGGCGACAGGTGACAATGGGAGAAATAAAGATTACGAACATAAAAGACACAGGCGATCTAAAGAAATGGAATGGAAAATGCAATATAAAATGAAAAAAAAAAAAAAGGTGCAGAGAAAAAAAACTAAGATAAAAGAAACAGAAAAGCCAAGTGAAAAGGGAACAGAAATAACGGGATAACCGGGAAAGTTTCTCGTACGCTGGAAGATAAAATACAATACGTAAAAAGATTACGAAGCCAAAAAAAAAAAAAAAAAATACAATAAGCACAAACAGGTGACACTTGATGTGTCTTTTCGTCATTGACAGAACTTCAAAGAAATAACAATTCTGTAGAATAAGAAAAATGCCTCGCTAACGTCTGAACATAACAGGATTTAGGTGTCCCACACCAAGACTTCTTTCTTTCCCTCAGTCAGCTTATGAAGTCCGTCACAAATCCCCTTACAGGCGATTATGGGACCTGGGACATCCCTCTTCTTCCTCCTTAAATGCATAATTATTTATCCCATGATTCTGGATCTTCTACTCAAACCGGGTAACTATTATTTATCATTTTCTTTCTATGTTTATTGTGTAGCCTAATCTTTTCCTGTATTACACTTTTCAAACCTGACTTTGGGTGAAGTATATAGCCAGAGTGGGGGAGCTTTCAATGGAGCATTTACTTAAAAACTTTGTGCCATAGGAATATTACATACAGGGCTTTTTTCTTTTTTTATTTTACCAAGCTCCGAGGGGAAGGATTAAATTCTTTATATATAACTCGTAGGCTCCAGTGACAGGCTAAAGTCCTTATTGGATGAAACATATATGAAGCATACACACACACACACACACACACACACACACACACACACACACACACACACACACACAGAGGAACAGACGAAAAAAGGCCACATCTGCTCACGTTCATTCTCTAGCTGACATGTATAATGCACTCAAACCACATCTCCAAATCTACAACCAGGCCCCACGGACCATTTCATGGTTTACCCTCAAGACGCTTCGTAGGCCCTGGTTCAGTCAAGTGACAGCATAGGTAGATAAGAGATACATACATACACAACACAATACATATAATTCGAATCATACAAACCCAGGACACCTATTATGGGGCTCCTGAAAACTCCGGGTTGAACCCCCTCACAGATAATAGGTCCTCGACGAGACTGTACTCATTTCCGTTCACGAACGATGATGTAGCCTCGCTGAAGTGACTTCCCTCGCTCGCGGTGTAGCCACTTGAAAGCGGAACATACCCGCGTGTGTATATATATGCGGCCAAAGACACAACTTACATCAAAACACGCTTCGGGAGGCGTCTACACCACACATACGGGAATTCCTCTTATGCGTTATTCACCAACACACCACGTAATCCGCACACCGGCTTCTCTCTCTCTTTCATAACTCCGTCTACGGCTCTGAAAACCTCTACCACAATCAGTATGCAAGTTTCTGAAGTTAAGGTGTGTATATATATGTGTATATATATGCGGCCAAAGACACAACTTACATCAAAACACGCTTCGGGAGGCGTCTACACCACACATACGGGAATTCCTCTTATGCGTTATTCACCAACACACCACGTAATCCGCACACCGGCTTCTCTCTCTCTTTCATAACTCCGTCTACGGCTCTGAAAACCTCTACCACAATCAGTATGCAAGTTTCTGAAGTTAAGGTCTACTTTCTCCCCCCCCCCCCCCCCCCTTAAACGAATTCTCTAACTTTTTCAGTTTCTGAATTACTGTGAGCCGCAGGTAAAGGGAGGCAGGGCCCAAATCCACACGATATTAAAGTTTACATCACAGTCTAAAAGTTCTTCAGACTTTTACTTCCTGGTCTACCTTTGATCACTGATGTCCAAGTCGCACTTGTGTGTTCGTCCTGTCCTAACTCCGTTCAAATCTAAGTCTGTGTTGGAGTTTCGTGGGAGCTGGTTCTTATCAGCTGTTGTCATATTTGCTTGAGACTCGGATTTTGCATGCGTCCCCCCCACCCCCTATATGCGTCACCATTAACGAACTTTTTCACAACGAAGTTCTACCAACACCCCACTCCCCACTCCTCCTCATCTCTTCCTCCTCGTGAGCGCTTGCTGCGTCAACACTATCAAACTTTTCTGCCATATTAAACTTCGTGTCACAGTTTCTGCCAGACTTCGGATTTCATATGCGCACCTTCTGCCACGGCTGTCCGAGACTTAAATGTTATTTCGACTTGAACGTCATCTCACACCTTCTGTCCTCACGTCAGAAAAGGGGTGTTTTAAAACGTCCTCTTATAACTGATGACACAGTTTAATTCATGGAGTATCTCTCACCTCCGTCTGACTCTCCTACAGAAATCCAATACTATACTGGCGTGATGGTCCTATCCAGCCTCTACCCAGCCATGGAGAACGTGTTTGTTGCGTGGAGGGTCTGTGGTCACCCGTCATTTATCATCCATCGCTCCCCACATTCCTCAACTCAGTTACTGGATTACTGCAAAGCTGGGGGAAGCTGGGAAGCAATAACGTCTTTACCGACCTCTTCTTCATAAAGCTTTTGTTCTCTCCCAAAAATCTGTTTTTCTTTTATATTAGATTGAGTGTCTGCTTATTACAAAACAGACAGAGGTGAACACACAGACACACACAGACATAGACACATACACATAATATATTTTTTTTTCTTTTTCTTTTTTTTAATTTTCCAAAAGAAGGAACAGAGAAGGGGGTCAGGTGAGGATATTCCCTCAGAGGCCCAGTCCTCTGTTCTTAACGCTCCCTTGCAAACGCGGGAAATGGCGAATAGTTTGAAAGAAAAAAGATATATATATATATATATATATATATATATATATATATATATATATATATATATATATATATATATGAACTTGTAGACCACGAAGGGAAAAATCAAAGCAGGAAGATCTTCAGTATTCCACAGTCTAACGGCATATTCTACGCCTAACACCCTTTCTCTTCTCCCACTCTACCCTTCGTTTTATACAAGCGAACCGCCTTCCTTCCTTCCTTCATTCCTTTGTTGAATCTTAGTCTCCCTCCTATTATGCTTCTCCCTCGTCCATCCTCCAACAACCATAAGTCTAAAACAATACGCTAAAGAAAGGGAAATGAATAATTTATGCTTGAATACGTATTCGCTATTCAGGCTCGCACAGAAATACCTGTCAGGTTCGAACATTTTGCAGAAGTTATTCCGCTGGTTTACAGTAAACGTCCACTACACAAATGGACAACACACCATTTAACGAAAATCACGCACATTACATCTCACCGTTAATTTATTCATTTAATTAAGGGCATTTGTTTGTGTGATCTGGAGCATGATATACTGGAACGACCTGGGGCTGAAACAATGCGCTTCGTTTTATTTCCGAACTTATAGTGTAATTCATAATTAGCCAAATTAATTTTCAGCCCTGAAGATTATCGTGATCACAGGTAGAATCGTGAGTCTGTTGGTTCACAAGGCCCGGCCATTACGACAACACGAACGGCTGCGGTGTTACCACTGTACTGACCCGAACACATTTCACACGTACTCCGTTGTGTTACGTCGGTGAACAAAAAAGAAATATGTGAAGCAGCTTCTTTCACTGCTAAGGGAACTGCTGTCTTTTATAATGAACCTTGAGCACCTTCTTCGAGTGTTCAATTCTACGGTCATTCACTCTCTAACTCCACGTTATGGCCGGTCCTTGACCCCCAACTTCACTGACGGGAATCAACTCCAACTCCTCCACAGTCGTTCCCGCGACTTTTGTGCGTCCCAGGTACCCACAGCGACGCGTCGTGCCCCACACTGCCCCAGATAATCGTCGGCAGGGAGCACCACCTGCTGCTGCTGCTGGGAAGGACAAAAACAAGTCTCTCGCCACAAATTATCGGCTTTTGGGACGATCGCCTCGCAAGGGAGTACATAACTTTAAAAGCTTTCCAGACTCTCGTATTTTTCGTAGCCACTCTCCTGGCTGAGGCTGACGCCCCGCTGAGCGACAACCTCTATTAGTTACCAGCTCCAGGTCTCAGGGCTGGACAGCCCGTCCCCTTGCCCACGTCGGCCGCCTCGCTACCCGTTAACCACGCCCGACGGACCAAAGCCACGCGTCACTCCCCGACAGGCGCACCAAAGCCATCCGTCAACTTCACCGAAGGAACTGACCGCCACCCACACCAAGGAAGTGACCACCGCCCACGCCAGGGGAATTTACATCTACCCACAACCAATTCCTCGACACCTGACCCATGAACATGTGCTCCCTAACTCTGAACTTCAAAATGACTATCTCTTTCCCCAACCCTCCATCCTCCACACACCTCGCTCATGTACACCCTCTTCTCTACACTTGTCATATCTCTTCGTTTCACACGTCGACTACCTTTCACAGTACTTCCAGCCTTCCTATGAGGCTTCGTCTTCCCTTGAATTTCTGTTCTTACAGGATAACGTTGTACGCATTCTGTCTTAAAATATTCATCCCTCCCTCTCTCTCTCTCTCTCTCTCTCTCTCTCTCTCTCTCTCTCTCTCTCTCTCTCTCTCTCTCTCTCTCTCTCTCTCTCTCTCTCCCTAACCCTGTCTGTCTCTACCTCTCTCACGAATCATCTATCTCTGTCCTCCTCTCCATTTCTCTCGAGAACAATCCGTTCTTTATCAGTACAATAGTTTTCTACTTTTTGCCTTCTCCATTACTACATTTTGTCTGCTCAGCGTCATTGTTCAGTTTTCAGTTACACTCGTACTCCAAGCTTAACTTTAATTTTTTCCCCCTCACTTTCAATTTAGTGCTTTTCATATTTCTGAAACTCTTATACAAACTTTTGTTACTTGCATATCATCTGCAGATCTCACTTATTTCTTTTAGTTCATTATAAATATTCATAAGCATAATGTTCGGCTTCTGTTAATTCTCGACAGTCTATAACAGTGAGACCTTTTACACAGACTTATATCAAGTTCTCTGTTATCTTTACTTCCCATCATTCTTCCTTTTCCATCTTATTACAGTTCTCTGTACCCGCACTTTCCGCATATAAATCTAAATACATGCTTTCATTCCCTTCTCTTAATCCTATAGACGTCAACATTACACCCACCACAACACACATATCCACCTAAACGCACCCATACACTTGTGATACACACACACACACACACACACACACACGACCTGTGCCAGTAACGGCACACCGGAAAATACGGGGCTGTTAATGAGATCCCGTGCCAGGCGTGCACCTGGCAAGTCTTTACTCAATTCACAAACTTCAACTAGCAATGGGCCTCAGTAATTCTCAAATTCTCTCTCTCTCTCTCTCTCTCTCTCTCTCTCTCTCTCTCTCTCTCTCTCTCTCTCTCTCTCTCTCTCTCCTGTAAATTTTATACTTTCCCAGCAAATTGCCATTTTGTCGTTCTAGGATACAGAGGACTCCGGCACTCTGTGGGTACGACAAGGGTAAAGCTAATTCCCACTGAATATTCCTGACTCCCTCGTCATCCCTCAGTTGAAGAGTCTCCGGGTGCTCGTCTTTGTCGTCGATGCACAGAATGTCTCAACGTATTATGCGTAAGACCCCGTTGGATGTGTCACTGGATTTTCTGCATGGTGAAGAGAATATACCTTGTATTTTGTGTACGATACACAGGGTTTGTCTCAGTGAGTTTCTGAGGACAACTTTCGTCATCTTCTTTTTCTGCGTATTAAGCCCTAATGCCTGGATTGAACGGGTGGTCTGAGAAAGCCGTGTTTCGTCCGGTGGAAACACACCAGCCAGCCACCTGTCTGACTGGTCAGAGGACTGACGCCTTACCAGTGAGGAGAGAGAGAGAGAGAGAGAGAGAGAGAGAGAGAGAGAGAGAGAGAGAGAGAGAGATTTCCGTCCTCATCCCGGCGTAAGAGCCAAGTGGAGGAGGCTGGGAGTCCGTGATTCTCTGAGCTCCAGTGATTTACAGCGGTCTCACGATGGCTCTGGACTCCCCCTCCCTCCTTCACCTCTTAATTCTTCCTTTTAACTTGGGCTAATAAGATTTTGTTTTTCCCTTCTTCCACGAACTCTCGTCCTTCTTGTCTTCCCAACTCTTCATCTTCATCTTGCCTTCTTCCTCGTCGTTCCCGTGTTACACTTCTCTCTTTTATTCTTTGACTTTTTACCTCGTCAATTGACCTTCCTCGCTGAGAATTCTCCTGTCCGATGTACCCCATTGCCTTCCACTGCTTATGCAAATTCGGATTATTTGAAATCAATGTAAACCTCTCCACTAATCCGATTACAGAGTAGCTCCAGGGAGCAGGACGGACGTTCGGTCTGTCCTCTTCTTTCCCCAAACCACCACCGCCACAACCAACCACAGTCCTACCCCCCTGAGCCCTCCCTGGCTAAGACGATCACCAAGACTACCACAATCACCACAATTATTACACCCTGGGTCACAAGACCGGTGACTTCTACCGTATTCGTGACAAAGTCACAAGTTTTCCATCCGACTTAACACAGTACGAAACAGGTACCTCATCAATTCCCACATCTGGCGCTTTAAATCTCCGGAGCACGACGGTACGGCACAGTGTGTACGATGGCCACCTAACCTAACCTAACCTATCTAACCCTTAAGGCTCATGTCAAAGGACAGGCCATCAAACCCCCCCAAAAAAAAAGGCTGTCCTTTCGCGCTCAGGTTCCGCTTGCGCACGGTCGCGTTCAAGGGCCACGCTGTCGTGCACAAGGGACGTGCCGTCGTGCTGGGCGGGTTAATTAACGGACTAAGCGCCTGGTGTATGCGTAATCCCCAGCAGATGGAAGACCAGGATGTCGTGGCGTTCCACGACGCGACTTGAGCTCGGGGGGGAATCTCCGCTCAGCGGCGATCCCACCGCTTGCTTCATTTGCTGTTAACGTAAGTGGGCTTCCCCACCACCCCCCCTTGACGCGAGTGAGGCTTCACCTTCGTTTAGCACACGTCCTTAGAGCGCCAGTCAGTCCTGCTCACTATAACGTCTACGTCATTCGAAAATCCCCCAAGGAGGAGTAAATGTGGCAGCAAGTGATATCAGCCTTAATTCTTAATCTACACAGACGGAGAAAGGACACTGACCTAGATGGATCGTCCTCGACCACCAGCACATCAGCCCGCAAGAATATACAGTTACGATCTGACATACCAACTACCACAGATGAATGGAAAACACATTCTGATCCAATACCGTAGGCAGATGCTTCCATCTTGCCAAGGCAGGTCCCAAAGGAAGTTGGACTACGTCTCTATGCAACTTTTAGTATTACCATACAATACATATTAGATCAGTTTCGCCTAGTTTTACATACGCTTCACCAGGACACTCCAAGAGTGCCTGGAGGCCGTCCGTGGTAGAGCGAATTTCGCCAAGACACTTCCTGGGCGCCTAGGAAAGTCCGGTATTGAGAGTAGTTTCACAAAATCACTTCCTCCGAAGGATGTGGAGCACCCCGCTGTAGAACGACTTCACAAAGACAGTTCGCTCAGCAATGCTTCTCACCAAAACAACCAACCTCTGGGTTGACCATAGCAACCTACCGTTAAGATTACCACCTCAACAGCATAACAAAGACGATCATCCCCCCACCATCCCCATTTCACCATTTTCACCCAGACACCCACTAATCTAGACAAGCTGCTTGCCTCGCCAACCAACAGCTCTACGACCAACCCCCACCCACCCACCGCCAACGACGCCTCTCCCTCCCTCCTTCAGCCTTGCCGTAAGGGTAAAATTCATGGCGTTCATTTATTGCAGGTATACGAGTTAATTCCTCAATCTCGGCCAGAGAGATTTACGGCATTAATCTCAGGCTCCAACGGGGCAGAGAAAAAAAGATATTGACCGGACGCAACCGTCTCTGCCGGGGCAATGATGGAGACCTGCCCCAGGCAGGCTCCTGCCACGTACATGACCGTGACACGTGGTACGTGGGGGACGCATAGCGTGCGATGCTTGAAACGTGCCAAACACATATGACACGTGAAACATCGGCAGATACGTGGAAGTTGCCACATTAACGTATGAAAGACACATATGGACACACAAGATCGCGACACCTGACACATAGGTGTCATTACACTACAATACCCGACACTGATCTGGCACTTGAAACTATGCTGATAACGACCGGCCACTATATCTCCGCTGACCGGCCATCATACCTACAGTGACCTGGCACTGTATCGGCAGTAACCTGGCACTATACCGGCAAGGCCCTGCCACTATATCGACACTGACCTGACACCATATAGACAGCGACGTGACACTTTACCGACGCTGATCTGGCATCATACAGATAATGTGACACCATTACCGACACCAACATGGCACCATAGAGATAATGTGACACCATACCGACACTGACCCGACACCATACCGACACCAACATGACACCATAGAGATAATGTGACACCATACCGACACTGACCCGACACCATACCGACACCAACATGGCACCATGGGGATAATGTGACATCATACCGACACCAACATGGCACCATGCCGACACAGACCAGCCACCCTGAAAAAAAAAAAGGCTTACAAATTATATTAAAGGAACCGACCACAATTCGGTTTCATAAATTGGACCTAAAGACTCGACTGCAACCATTGTATGAGGGACGCGTTCAAAAAGGCCCCCCCACAATTTTATGAGGACGGCATGAGGAACGGCCGGATTTATCTGGACTTTGATTACCGCGGGGAAAATGTGGGGCACCAAAAGACGATATTGAATTCCCGCGGACAGCAGCAGCAGCACCACCGTTCCTTTTCCTACCTTCCTCAGGACGCAGTTTTATGCCCCCACGACGCCTCGCAGAAGGCAGCTTTAACTTGCCAATCTGTTTGTTTTTCATTAACTAGAACACAAGGCTCCGGCCCTGCTTACACAGGTGGGCTACCGGGCCGGGTGTAGCAGCAGCGGTGGTAATTCATGCGATGGGCTCTGTTCTTTCCTTCGTCTCATGGCAGCGACGGAAGAGTGGAGAGGAGATTATCCCCTCGTTAGTATGAAATCGATCCTCTCCCCTTCCCCTCCGTACTCAATTCGACTCACCCACAGATCAACTCTTTGAGGTCAGAGCTGTACTTCCCCTGACACAAATGAACACTTGCTCCCACCAACCAGGGATCATTTCAGTAACAATTGCGTAGATTAATGATTTCTGGGGAATACTAGTTACGATGCAGTGAAGGTTGAGCTCAACTTCGCATGCTTCTGACTGCCTCGAGGCGAGTCGTCAGCAATGAACACTTAATTGCAACACGACTTGAATATGATCTAACATAACGTAAACAGCTGAGGTACAAATAATCATTAACTGATCATCAACTTCGAGGAAATATCTATGGGGAGAGAGAGAGAGAGAGAGAGAGAGAGAGAGAGAGAGAGAGAGAGAGAGAGAGAGAGAGAGAGAGAGAGAGAGAGAGAGAGAGAGAGAGAAGAAGTTATTTTTCCACAATAGATGAGAGACAGTGAGTTGCACTAGAAAATATATATATATATATAACCCAGTTCGGAATCCCTATTGGCAACTATCAGCCCCATTCTCTAGTCTGTCTTATTTCCCGTGGAGTCCCGCTTTCTCTGATTCCCATTTTCCATACGAGTGCTATCATCTATACTAGTCCCATTTTTTTTTCTCCCTAGGTCCCATTTTCTCCCTGACCCGTCGTGGGGAGCCGTGCTCATGAGAGAGAGAGAGAGAGAGAGAGAGAGAGAGAGAGAGAGAGAGAGAGAGAGAGAGAGAGAGAGAGAGAGAGAGAGAGAGACTCCATGTTTCTGATTATTGCTGTTTACTCAGAATTTTTGCACCTTTTACTCTCTCTCTCTTTTTTTTCCCCCTGCTGTGTTTACACATTACCCAAACTTTCGGTGCTATTTGCACATTACACAGCTTTCTTGCTTTACAAATTACCCGCCTCACTCTTGCCGAGCCTGTGCGTTTATATTTAATATCAACAAAAGCCTGACTCACTTCTACAATTCAGACTTGCCATTTTCTGCCTAATTAATCCTATAAAACTCTGATATTTCCCCTCTCACTTCACTTCCCTTTCCCCGTTCCATTCCACCTCTTCCCCTCCCCCTTACCCGTGGGATAGAGCCTTGTTGCCCCAAACCCAGACAGTTGTTGCAGTTGTTGTAAACATCTACCCGGCACACACAAACTGAAGGGACGTGTCACAAATACGTGGGACCCTCTGTCCCGCAGCAGACGGTCCTCTGACCAACACTCCTGCGACCGTCGCTCTCTGGCTGACTGGGCCAAGAGCGTCGGGTACACCTTTATGAGCCCGTTGGCCAGACCATGCAGTGAATCATTATATATATATAGTACAGTAGTCAGGGATGAGGTACTCACTTGCAGTAATAGAGCCTTCCTTCGCGAGTGCAGTGGACGGTCCAGCCAGGGCGGAGGCGGCCCTGGAGGCGGTCCAGCAGCTTGAGCAGCAGGTGGGCCCGCTCCTGCTCCTGCTGGATGCTGAGGCCGCTAATGCCACCCTGCTGGCTGCTGTTGAGCCCGCCCCCGCCGTGCTGGCTGCCATACCACGGGTTCAGGAACATTGGCATCCACCATCACCCGTCGCCCTGGAACACAGGATAAGCCAGTTATTACTCTCTCTCTCTCTCTCTCTCTCTCTCTCTCTCTCTCTCTCTCTCTCTCTCTCTCTCTCTCTCTCTCTCTAGGGAAAAGGACCGTAGAATCACTTCCATCCTCATACTCTCGACACTTACGACTTGCTCTGGACACCACGAGACCAGACTGTCTCATGCGTGTCTCTGAAGCCATAGACAGATTGTATGCACACATCACTGATATAGGGATTCGTGTGAAGTTATTGTGTATTCCCTCCCACGTGTAAGGTGTCCGAGAACATGATGAAGCTGATGCTTTAGCCAAACTTGCTCTAGACAGAGACGGTGATGAATAAGATACTGGGGATGCCAAACATAGGGTGAAACACTGCAACCAGGAAGGAAATTAAAGATGAATGCGAAGACAAAGGGCAAATAGACACAAGCAGATCCGCTTTCCATCACAATGAAGTACTTATCAAGTTAAACACGTGTCTGGAGAGAGTAAAAGGATCAGTGGACTATACAATGTTGTCAACTGCTGGATCGAAGCTAAACTACTGGTGCCATTGGCGATTTAGCTCCTCTGTAAATGTTAATCATGTAGGGCTAAGAAGAATGTGGCATGGATATGGACAAACACACAGAGGATCATGTCTTAGTGTGTAAGGAAAAACTCTGCTCCACAGAGATAGGCCCAAACGAACCCTGAACAAGATGGCTCATTTCATACGTATTAGTAAAATACCTGAAATTTTGAGTGTGTCAACTTTCTGCATATGGTCGATGAGTCTACCGTATACCTAAAGACCTCAACCTGGTATAATGAAGCAACTTTATAACATCTGAAGATCCACTGGCGTCTGACAGAGACGCTCTTTGTGACCTCTGTAATCCTCTCTCGCTGCTGCGCACACGATGAGCATCGCCGCTACAATCAACGAACCGCTGACAGCAGCAAAAAGATTAACGAACTCCAGTGACAGGAACTTAAGAACCACTCCAGCCTCAAGATCCATGATCCAGTCGCTACCATACAGCTGGGTGTCGAGACCAGCTCATTGCTCCTCATGACCCGGATCTGCTCCTCACTTAATCACATGGACCCTGGACCTGGCATTCTTGACTTATTCACATAAAATCTAGGTTACAAATCAAATCACTTGGAACCCAGCGTTACTACTCACACCACATCAAGCGAAATCTAGTCTACACATTCAGTCACATGGAACCTCATGTTACTCATCTAATCACAAGAGAAACTCCCACTTCCCTCAAAAGTGCATATACTTCGCTCCTAAATCAAAAGCATATTCCCCCTTTCCTGCTCAACCAGTCACCGGGAGAACATACGGTACAACACAGCCAACCTATGGGGGATGAAAGCCCCTGTTGTTCTCCATCCATTCAAAGGGGAGGTTCCTGTTATGCCAAATCCTGTTGAACGGAGACAACCCCGAGCTTCAACTGGTGACCAAAAACGGCCTGGTCGCAGGGCGTGGGGCGCTCCCCTACTCACCTCTGCCACGGGGGCAATGTACCGGAGACATGAACTCCTAACTTTCCAGCACTCACACGGTACTCCTTCTTGGCCTACGCTCGAACAATGACGCACTCTACCTCATCCTCTGTTTCTACCACCCCATTCAACTTGACTCCCGCATCCCACCCGATCGCCATGACTTCCATCCTCCCCATCCCCAACTCCTTCCCACGGGCGCTTACACTCGCCTCCCTACCACCTCTCTCTCTCTCTCTCTCTCACACACACACACACACATCCATCCTGCAGTTCCTCACAAAGCTGGCCAATCGCTAGGCAGTGACAAACCTCGCCCCCTCGCAACATACATACCTTCACCCAGCAACACTACACCATCTCACCGGCTCTTAAACAATCACCAGAAGCTTTATCAAGAGGTCTTACAACACAACAGCCGCTCGTTACTTCTCAGCCAATCAGCTGAAACTGCTCGTTACTCCCGAGCCAATCAGGACGAGGCGTCATTCACTTTGAGATAATTAATGAATTAGCCATCGTGAACGGAGCCAATGACATGTAACTAACTTTCATCTCGTTAAATAACTTATCAAAGACAATGCCTCCGGTACTATATTATCATGCAACATGACTACCAGATAATATTGCTGACACACTAATGAGGAATGTCACACATTAAAATAATCATCCCTCCAGCCATCATTTTCGTAATCCGGTATGGCTGTCTGTAAGTTATCGTTTTCTTAACACGGTCTTGCTGCCCACATAAACGCAGGGCACCACTAAAGATCAATAAATCACTGTGGGCGTCTTGCAAAGATGATTATACGAATCGTGCACGATTGTGATATGATCTTGTTTGTGCGTGTGTGTGCGTTTGTCCATCTCGGCATTCACAAATTGACATGGTCCTTGAATAATTCCCGGGTCTCACATCTAGCTACCAGGCACTTTTTCTATAACAATCAATATACTAAAATATTATCTTACTGGGCTATGACGTATTTTAGTTCATAGCAGTTGCAGTAGCACCAGTAGGCGTTCAAGCTTTCGCCTGTTTCTGCTCAGTCACACCTAGGCACTCGCGGAGTCCTGCACACTCCATTATCTTCCTCGTTACCCAAGAAAATTATCTGCCGTCACACAATGGCAGTATCTGTCGTCGCACATCAACAATACCTCTGCCAGTTAATTCCAGTGTTTTATCTGACGAGTATACGATATGCTTCCACTGCTTCAGGCAACAATGAACACATATACACATATCTTTTAAGTTTCTTTCCACGTCACTGTTTGCCCCAGGTGGGTCCAAGATGCAAGGCTAACCCCTCTGTACTCCAGCTTAGCTTCTCGTGTGGCACGATAAAGTCCCGGTTAGAAGTAAATGCCTCTTTCCCCAAGTCTTTCAGTCGTTTCCATCATGGTTTTCCTCATCCTAGCGAAGGAGTCTAGGACCAGGTACCTGTCACTTCCCCCGCCGTCAGATCTTGGAAGACAGTGGTCCGTCCAGGACAGCTTGCCCCGTCCAGTTCTGCCACCGTCAGCGACCATCTCTCCGAAAACTGTATCAGTTTTACATAATCTTATATAAATCTGTATAAACTTTACATAATCTCCTGTCACGATAAACAAGGCCACATTGTTGTCTTCTAAGTAAGAAAAACTCCTGGACATGTTTAGCGAAAAAATAACTACACTTGATAAACAGAACATACAGGGATGCTTGGGCTGAAAGCATGCACCGCACACATAATACCGGACCTCGAAACTTTATTTTGGACTCCTGTCTATTCCCATAGATAGGTCTGGGCCCAAGCTGCAGTGCTGTTGCCCCCTCCCACTGATCAATCGGGCTATTTGAATACACGGCCCGCTGGCCTGAGTACCCACTACAAATGGGGGGGGCGGGTCCGTCGATATTTGTCCAACCACTACTTCAGCTTCTCCACTGGATGGCTCATATTGTTCCTCCTAATACGCTATTTCGGGGGTCGCTTATTTCGCCTTCTTATCTTCTTTTTTTTCCCCTCTGATTTTCTTCCCTGCCCCACGATTCCCATTCTGTGGGGGCTCCCTCAGCATTCACACAGCTGGACACAAGCCACGCAGGTCAAGCAGTGTGGCGATGCTATATGCATGCATGTTTTGTTCGCATTGTCTCTATGGCAAATTGTTTTCCCCCATTCGACAGCCTCCGATGGCTGTGAATGATCTGTGTCCGTTCTGAATGAAACCTTCAGCACAGAACAGTATTCTAGGCTACGGAGGCGGAAGTCAATCGAATTACAGAAGCGTCCTCGATGCTTTTGCCTCGCGTCTTTAATGATCGCAAAATGCAGCACACCAACTTCTTGGAAGAGGCGACGGTTATTTTGCTGTGCTCGCTAGAGTTACGGTCGCTTGACATAATAACTCCCACATCTTTTCATGCTTGTTGTAATACAGTGATGTTTATTCGCTTTTGGTATCCACAGCTAAATTCAATTCAATCATTTTTCGCATCACCAAGAAAATGAAACTCATCTCCATTTAGCAGCAGAATGTAGCAGTATCTTCAAGCTAATTGAAGACAAACTGTCTTCGACTGTAACCAGTCAGTACCTTCTATTACGAAATACATAAATACGAAACAGTGTCCTGCGTCAGCCTCCGTGCGTCTAATGTGAGCCGGAGAAACACCATAACAGAGGCAGGGGCAGAAGATCGTAGGGGGAAGAATACCGCCAAACGATGGAGCGCCCCAAAGTCGTTTGATTCACAAAGCTGACCTGCTTCAGGGAAGCCGTAGGTCCTCCCTCCTACTGTCCCATTATCTTCATCTAACGCACTTCGTATGCGGGTCACGCCCCAGCCACGTTATGTCAAGGGGCTTTTGAACATTCTGCGTGTATATATATATATATATATATATATATATATATATATATATATATATATATATATATATATATATATATATATATATTACACCGCCGTTCTGCGCGTTCTCAGTGGCTCTGCACAATTGCATGGCAGGGATCTAAGGGCCGAAAAAATGGGGCACGATCTTCGCGCACTGGAACCGCTCTGACCCTGGTATTGTAGACTATCTGATTCCATAATGATACTCAATTTATTCAGAATCTTTGCAAAAAAAAAATATTAATAGCATGACGTTTAGCGCAACTGACCCAAGTCTCTGATTTCTTTAACTGTACATTACGATATCGCAAAGCGTGAAAACATTACATACCCCGATTTCATTTCATGATTGTCTGGGTCGTATCACATAGAGGGAAAACCTGGGAAAATGGATGAAAAAGAGTGAGAGAGGGAAATCCCAGTGTCACACAGCCACGGCAAAATGTGGGTGGCGCTACAATGCCGGTCAGGTTTCCCCACACGTGGAAATATTCACCTTATCGGGAGGCTGGCGCAGCGCTGAATGCCAATTTCTGATCACATCTGCAACAATTTACCTGATTTGACGAGCGAGCGTACAGGATTGGTGCATGAGAATACAAATGATGCTCGATATTGACGTCTCAATGAAAGCATCATCTCGTGCCTTAGTAATAATAATAATAATAATAATAATAATAATAATAATAATAATAATAATAATAATAATAATAATAATAATAATAATAATCCCTGGGGATAGGGGAGAAAGAATACTTCCCACGTATTCCCTGCGTGTCGTAGAAGGCGACTAAAAGGGGAGGGAGCGGGGGGGCTGGAAATCCTCCCTTCTCATTATTTTTTTTTAATTTTCCAAAAGAAGGAACAGAGAAGGGGGCCAGGTGAGGATATTCCCTCAAAGGCCCAGTTCTCTGTTCTTAACGCTACCTCGCTAACGCGGGAAATGGCGAATAGTTTGAAAGAAAGAAAAGAATAATAATAATAATAATTGTAATAATAATAACAATAATAATGACAATAATAATAATAATAATAATAATAATAATAATAATAATAATAATTTTTTTCCAAAAGAAGGAACGGAGAAAGGGGCCCAGGTGAGGATATTCCCTCAAAGGCCCAGTCCTCTGTTCTTAACGCTACCTCGCTAATGCGGGAAATGGCGAATAGTATGAAAGATAACAACAACAACAACAACAACAACGGAATATTGAAATCAAGGAGAAAACTACAATGATCATATTAATGAGGGAGATGGAAGTAATCAGGGGCAAAGAAAATCATATACTTACACTGGAATCTTCCACGTCGTAAATCAATTCAAGTTCCTCAAATTGCTCGAGACAATAAGGAAGAGAATGTACAGTGAGTTACAGAGACTATGCCACTTCGCGAAGAAGCACACTTCTTGTGTTAAAAGTGTATGAAAGGGCACAGCGTCGAAGACTGATATGAAAATCCTTAAGTCACATGCGACGCGATCACACACAAAGCTTACACACACACACACACACACACACATACACACACATATAGGTATATCTAAAACGTCAATCAGACTCATTTTAACAGTAAATCGGGTCATTAAAAACGATCGAGTGTTCATGAGCGAGAGAGGGAGACTGAGTGCACGGGTCCACAGATGAGACACACACCTCTGGATCCCACTCCCTCCAGTCCAGCGCCCATCCCAAAATACCCTAACATCCCCTCCCCTATCCCAAACACCCTAAAACTTCCCTCCCCATATCCTAATCACCCCATCACCCTCAACAAACATGAAGGGTTCAGGGTGTGTGGGGAGACCAGCAGTACTTCTCTTGGTCACCTGAAGTGCACACCTTTCGTCTTCAACAAGAGCCATCCCAACCTCCTCCTCCTCCTCCCCCACAACCTGGCATCAAGCTAACAACTACCGGCTTTTACAAGACGTAATAGAACTTTAAGCCTCGAGCCTTTAAGTGAATTAACGTCAGCGTCCGGGAACACGCGCTGAGGGTCAGGGGAAGTGCCATCGTCGGGGGAAAGTGTCGTCACTGTCGGTGGGTGGTGGCGGCGGCAGTCGGCGGGTGGTGGAGGTGGTGGTAGTACGACGTGGGAGGAATGGAAGGGGAGGAGGTTTTTTTCAACCCCCCCGCAACCACTCCTGCTGGGCAAGGCCGTCACGCAGCCGCTCCTCAAGACTTTATTAAATGTGATGCGAGTGAGAGTTCTACGTCGAGGGTCCAATTTACTTCATGAAGACGCCGGCGAGATGGGATGGCGGGAGAGGGTAATGGAGCGGGGGAAAGGTAGATAGAGCTGAAATGAATGAAAAAAAAAGGAAGGAAAAGTGGAAACACAACACACATATTCAGAAATATCCACAGCAGCAGGAGAAGGGTCTGTGGAATGCTGCGAGAGGAACTTATTAGACCAGAGGCAGTAAGAGTCAGGCAAGAAATGCAGCAAGAGAACCCAGACAAGAGACGCAGTAGTAGTCGGACAAATGGCCCATGAAATATAACCCTGGAAAAATGGAAGGTCACGGAGATGGGCGGGAGTTCGGTGCACAGTACAATTTCGCGGGTAGTAAACTACAAGAGTCAGCGTTGCCCAGAGGGACATACGAGATGACACCCACACTGACCATGTCGTCAGAGCAGCATGCGGGGAAAGGGAGCCTGACAGAAGCCAGCTATATTTTAGTCAGATCCAAAATTCGCTTTAAAGTCTATGGATCGCGAAATGTCTTAAGAGATATACACGCGACGTATACTTGCCCTTAGTTAGGATATGCCGATCAGACTGGCCTCTTCACTTGAAGATCCATACAGATTTCTTGGAAAAGGTCTAAAGGAATACGACAAAAACTGTACCACACCTGTGTCGAATGCGCTACGAAAGCAGAAGAGAACTCTAAGCCAACTCCAACTAGATGAAGGAAGAGTAAGCTAACGAAGTATAAAATTACAAGAGGCTAAGACGATATATGAGTGTCCTTCGATATCTGAGGAGACCAGAAGGGAGAATTGTAATTAAGGCAAGCTAAGTGTACGGCAGAACGTGAAGAACCATTTCTTCAGCAAACAAAGCTTGTTGTAACGTGGAAAAACCCAAGCAAACACCAAGGACACGCGACCATCATTGGCAAATTTAAAGGAACAGGATGACACTAAAATAAGGATAATAAATGGCCTCACGGGTGTAAAGCTCCCTCCTCGCCAACACAAATGGGTAATAACACACAGAGAGAGAGAGAGAGAGAGAGAGAGAGAGAGAGAGAGAGAGAGAGAGAGAGAGAGAGAGAGAGAGAGAGAAGGGTGGGAGTGCCTGCATTTAGAATTTCCATCCAGCAACAACACCAGCAAGATAAGCTCACCATTCCAAGCGGCCAATGTCCACACACAAATGAGTCACCACGCACCGACCGAGAGATAACAATAGCTGCAAAGATAATTCAGGCCAAAAGCTCCGTTATAACACAATACTACGGACTTCCAGAGGATGAGCCAGACATAAACAACTGAGAAGTGACCGTCGGCATGGCGAGGGGGGCCTCCGGGATAGGCCAAGACCTGAAGAATTCTCACCGCCAGTAACGCGAAGACATATACACGTGTATACACCACAACCCTGCTGCTGCTGCTACAGTCACCACAGACAGAACTGTCCTACCGTCCGCTGTGATATACAAGTCCGTGCTGATAGGATAGTGCACACTGAAAGTCATCAGTATGCAGTAATTAATCTCTCTCATGGTGTGACGACCGTATCAACAGTTACAACGAAGCTGCATAAACACAACGAACAAACAACACTGACTTATTTTACACCCAGATTTGCGCGCCACTTCCCATCTGAACATATCCTCATTTCTCTACCTTTCTTAACATGGTAATAAAATGTTACGACTTACTGTTTACCTCGGCACACAGCAACTGACAACCAAATCTCTATATTACACTTAAAAAAAGTCATAGTGTTATATGTATGATCCATTTCCGGGTTCATTTTATATATGATTCTACATACATATCAACATACACACACACACATATACGCATTATCTATATTTGTGTGTGTGTAGGTAACAAAAGAAACAAGGAGGATAGAAACTGAAAGACTAACGAATGAATGAAACTATACAATGGAAGACGGATGAAAACATGAATGATGTCAAGAAAGCAGAATAACATTAATGTCATCAAGTGGTACGTGGAGAACCCCAGGGGAACAGACTGGAGTAGGTCGTCACAGGGTGTGGGTGTGTGGGTGGGTGTGTGGGTGTGTGGGTGGGTGTGTGTGTGTGTGTGTGTGTGAGGAGAACCTGCAACGGGAATTTCAAACCACCAACATCTCCAGCAGCTTCACCTTCATACTAGGCTCACAAACACAGGACCTACACGGACTCGCGGAACGAGACGGGAATACCCCACACTGGAGGCTCACAACACAGGACTGTACAAACTCGCGGAATGAGACGGGAATACCCGACACTGGAGGCCATTACCTTCGGCGTGACATCAGGTCCCGCGCTCGGCCAAGACCTGCAACGTCGTATCTTACAGAGCGCAACAGCAGGAGAACAAGAAGGGAGAGACATGTACTCCCACGGCCTTGCTGCTGTCGCGCTGACTACGCAGCGGGACCGTTCTACCGTGCACCACTCTGATTTCCAATTCTGGCAGAATAACGCACTGCATTCTGGGGGGGGGGGGAGAGAGAGAGAGAGAGAGAGAGAGAGAGAGAGAGAGAGAGAGAGAGAGAGAGAGAGAGAGAGAGAGAGAGAGAGAGAGAGAGAGAGAGAGAGAGAGAGAGAGAGAGGGGGGGGGGGGCCAACAGTATTTAATCTCTCTCATCGAGTGACGAATATGTATCAACAGTTAAAACAAAGTTGAATAAATACAGCACACTAACAGAATTGACTTGTTTAATCAACTTCACGAGTCACTTCGCAATTGTATATGATTTTTTTTTTTTTTGTCTTGCATTCTGAAAATGCTATTATAACACAGTCGAGCGACAATGAAACACAGTTAGCATTTACCAAAGCTCACAGCAACTGCGAAACGAGCCTTTTCTAACACTTTTTCAAAAATATAATAAGAAACATTTGTAGTTTATTTATAGTCCTTTTCTGGGCTGGCTGACTTCTTTTATCTGATCGAAGGTACGTGCGAAAAACACATATCATGTAACTTTCCAGTGTAACCGAGAAAACAAGGAAGGAGGTTAAAAATGCAGAAGCTAATGAATAGATAAATAAAATTAAAACAAGGAAAGCTGGATGAATATCTAAAAAAGAAGAAAAAAAATGGTGTTAAGAATACTCACCCGGGAATACACTACTGGAGGCGCCTGTCACAACCTGGTGTGCGTTGTGAGTAAATATATGAATAAACAAAGACTGCTTTATTGAATTCAGGCAGCCATTCGGCTGAAAATACACAGATGATGAATTACATGACCGGGAGGGGGAGGAGGGGGTGGTCATAATAGTAATTCATTAATCAGAAAAGAGCATAATTAAGGAGGAGCTAGACACCTCTACGCTTTGGATAAGCACATGAGTGAAGCTCTACCTACATGAAGTTGTAATGAGCATATTTTATGGTTAATACATTATGCATTTACTAATGACTTGTTACTGTACATAACGTGATATAAAGTTATACATTAGCTGAACTGCAGTAGTATTGTGATGATGTAAGTTGTGTTTAATGGGCAACATTACGTGATGTAAAGTTACGTACCTGTTAAACTGCAGTAATACTGTGTTGACATATATGATCTATCTAATGGACAACATTAAGAAATATTTTCACGATGGTTGCGATACAGTAATGCAGTAGCTGACACACACATGACTATGGGAAAACTTAGCTATTTGCCTGTTTAGCTCTGTACTTGTTAATGGATTGATTACGACATCCACAGTAATAGGCGTAGGTCAATTCTTGTAGATGTACGAGCACCTCGTTGGTACGAGGTGATCATGGCGACGGACGTCGGTGAGGCGACCGCCCCTCTGACTCTCGTGGAAAGCGAGTCGCTGGGTCACACACCTTCAACGGTCGGAGGGCTGAAGAATACGTGTGCCATGTTGTTTACACCGTGGCGTAAGGCCGCCGCTCCTATATAGGCTTCACGAGAGACTCTCACCGAGTTAACTGGTCCACTACTTCGCTGGTAAAAGGTATCTAATAAATCCTCTGGAGACAGACACTCTTGTGTGAAGGTGATAGGTCCAATCAGGCGTAATCCAAGCCTCAACCTGGAGAGAGAGAGAGAGAGAGAGAGAGAGAGAGAGAGAGAGAGAGAGAGAGAGAGAGAGAGAGAGAGAGAGTGAGGCAGGCGGCTGAACGAGGTGTGTGTGTGTGTGTGTTGATGACTGGGGCAGCACGGTGGATTAAAGATGTTACAGGGGAGGATCGGTGCGAGACTGTAGGTATGAGTAAAAACAACAAAGCAATCTGGAAATATGAATCATAACCCTTGAGCACGACGGTACGACCATTCAGCACGACTTCGAGATCTTTGAGCACGACGGTATGACCCTTAAGCACGACGGAACGACTATTCAGCTCAGCGGTACGATCCTCCAGCACGACGGAACGACTGTGAATGCTGAGGCAAGGAGGAGAGAGATGGGTTAACAAAAATCTTATGCCGTAAAACACGCTAATCACCATTCTTTCCTTTCCTCGGCGGAAGATCACAAAAAAAGATTGTATATAAAAAACTAACAGCTTTCCATAACGCACCTCACAAACGTACTGCGAAGCTCTGGGTCTGCCCTGTATTTACAGGCGTCTGCTGTGCGCTATCAAGTTTCATGATGAAAACAGTTCTTGCGTTGTAAGCGGTCTGGAATGAGTGTGGGAGTGCGTCAGTGATATGTAACGCCAGCAGCGTAGTAACCTGGCCGACGTTATGGACGCGGGCTAAATGTAAAATGAAAGCGAGACTGGGTGACTGTGGGGCGTGGATGAACCATGGTGGAGATGAAAAAAAAAAAGGCGGGGAGGGGGACCCTATATCTGATTTTATGTCAATAAGGGCGGGAACATAACGATGTGTCGTTCAGCTAATGTGCGGGGCGAAAGTGTCAACAGCAAACAATATGGGCGAGTTTCCTCGTACCTGAAAGATGTACAGTCCTGCGATGGCATCAGTATGAACGAAGGAGAGACAAAAGTTCACGAGTGTTAGGCATGTGTTTGCAGGAGATGCACAGAAATTATGGCCTTGGGAATGGCTGAGAACCGTGTAATCTACATGGGAAAAGAGTTGAAGGTGCTCGCTCTGAAAGCTCTGGTAAATGAAGCGTGAGGACTGCGTGAGAACATCCCATGTGTATTGGCTTCAATTCAAGCCTTGGGGGCTCCTAGGTAGGTACACACTCGTAAACAGGAGGACCGAGGAGATGAATATAACTTACCAGAATACGAAAAAGAAAAAAAAAAGAAGTCGGAGGAAAGAGGGAAAATCTGGCAGAGAGAGAGAGAGAGAGAGAGAGAGAGAGAGAGAGAGAGAGAGAGAGAGAGAGAGAGATGAAGTCATGAGCGAAAGCAGTCTGGATGAAGCAGTGGTATGGTGACACACGTGAAGGTTCCACGAACGTACGTCGGGTTGTTGAAAGACTGTGAGACATTACGGGGTGAAGGTACTACAATCAGGAAGGAGGATGACTCTGTACTGGATATGAATGAGCCACAATGGGCAGGTGGGCACTGCTGTACACCACAGGTGGGGGAATGAATAAGGATCATATACAGAAGGGGAGTTTGGCTGTAAGTGCTGGAGAGATGGGGGACGGAGATGAAAATCTAGAGAGACAATCTACAGATGGGTCGAAGAATTCTGAAGAGATCTCCCTATAGATGAAAACTTCAAGTTTCACATGGAATTTGGAGGTATGTTCGACTGTTCTGTCAGGCATATAGAAGGCGACTGAAGGGGACGGGATCGAGGGGCTAGAAACCCTCCCCTCCTTGTCTATTAACTTTCTAAAGGGAAAACAAAAGTATATATTTTTTTTTTTTTTTTTTTTTTTTTTTTTTTATACTTTGTCGCTGTCTCCCGCGTTTGCGAGGTAGCGCAAGGAAACAGACGAAAGAAATGGCCCAACCCCCCCCCCCCCCCATACACATGTACATACACACGTCCAGACACGCAAATATACATACCTACACAGCTTTCCATGGTTTACCCCAGACGCTTCACATGCCTTGCTTCAATCCACTGACAGCACGTCAACCCCTGTATACCACATGACTCCAATTCACTCTATTTCTTGCCCTCCTTTCACCCTCCTGCATGTTCAGGCCCCGATCACACAAAATCTTTTTCACTCCATCTTTCCACCTCCAATTTGGTCTCCCTCTTCTCCTCGTTCCCTCCACCTCCGACACATATATCCTCTTGGTCAATCTCTCCTCACTCATTCTCTCCATGTGCCCAAACCATTTCAAAACACCCTCTTCTGCTCTCTCGACCACGCTCTTTTTATTTCCACACATCTCTCTTACCCTTACGTTACTTACTCGATCAAACCACCTCACACCACACATTGTCCTCAAACATCTCATTTCCAGCACATCCATCCTCCTGCGCACATCTCTATCCATAGCCCACGCCTCGCAACCATACAGCATTGTTGGAACCACTATTCCCTCAAACATACCCATTTTTGCTTTCCGAGATAATGTTCTCGACTTCCACACATTTTTCAAGGCTCCCAAAATTTTCGCCCCCTCCCCCACCCATGATCCACTTCCGCTTCCATGGTTCCATCCGCTGACAGATCCACTCCCAGATATCTAAAACACTTCACTTCCTCCAGTTTTTCTCCATTCAAACTCACCTCCCAATTGACTTGACCCTCACCCCTACTGTACCTAATAACCTTGCTCTTATTCACATTTACTCTCAACTTTCTTCTTCCACACACTTTACCAAACTCAGTCACCAGCTTCTGCAGTTTCTCACATGAATCAGCCACCAGCGCTGTATCATCAGCGAACAACAATTGACTCACTTCCCAAGCTCTCTCATCCCCAACAGACTTCATACTTGCCCCTCTTTCCAGGACTCTTGCATTTACCTCCTTTACAACCCCATCCATAAACAAATTAAACAACCATGGAGACATCACACACCCCTGCCGCAAACCTACATTCACTGAGAACCAATCACTTTCCTCTCTTCCTACACGTACACATGCCTTACATCCTCGATAAAAACTTTTCACTGCTTCTAACAACTTGCCTCCCACACCATATATTCTTAATACCTTCCACAGAGCATCTCTATCAACTCTATCATATGCCTTCTCCAGATCCATAAATGCTACATACAAATCCATTTGCTTTTCTAAGTATTTCTCACATACATTCTTCAAAGCAAACACCTGATCCACACATCCTCTACCACTTCTGAAACCGCACTGCTCTTCCCCAATCTGATGCTCTGTACATGCCTTCACCCTCTCAATCAATACCCTCCCATATAATTTACCAGGAATACTCAACAAACTTATACCTCTGTAATTTGAGCACTCACTCTTATCCCCTTTGCCTTTGTACAATGGCACTATGCACGCATTCCGCCAATCCTCAGGCACCTCACCATGAGTCATACATACATTAAATAACCTTACCAACCAGTCAACAATACAGTCACCCCCTTTCTTAATAAATTCCACTGCAATACCATCCAAACCTGCTGCCTTGCCGGCTTTCATCTTCCGCAAAGCTTTTACTACCTCTTCTCTGTTTATCAAATCATTTTCCCTAACCCTCTCACTTTGCACACCACCTCGACCAAAACACCCTATATCTGCCACTCTGTCATCAGACACATTCAACAAACCTTCAAAATACTCATTCCATCTCCTTCTCACATCACCGCTACTTGTTATCACCTCCCCATTTACGCCCTTCACTGAAGTTCCCATTTGCTCCCTTGTCTTACGCACCCTATTTACCTCCTTCCAGAACATCTTTTTATTCTCCCTAAAATTTACTGATAGTCTCTCACCCCAACTCTCATTTGCCCTTTTTTTCACCTCTTGCACCTTTCTCTTGACCTCCTGTCTCTTTCTTTTATACTTCTCCCACTCAATTGCATTTTTTCCCTGCAAAAATCGTCCAAATGCCTCTCTCTTCTCTTTCACTAATACTCTTACTTCTTCATCCCACCACTCACTACCCTTTCTAAACAGCCCACCTCCCACTCTTCTCATGCCACAAGCATCTTTTGCGCAATCCATCACTGATTCCCTAAATACATCCCATTCCTCCCCGACTCCCCTTACTTCCATTGTTCTCACCTTTTTCCATTCTGTACACAGTCTCTCCTGGTACTTCCCCACACAGGTCTCCTTCCCAAGCTCACTTACTCTCACCACCTTCTTCACCCCAACATTCACTCCTCTTTTCTGAAAACCCATACTAATCTTCACCTTAGCCTCCACAAGATAATGATCAGACATCCCTCCAGTTGCACCTCTCAGCACATTAACATCCAAAAGTCTCTCTTTCGCACGCCTGTCAATTAACACGTAATCCAATAACGCTCTCTGGCCATCTCTCCTACTTACATAAGTATACTTATGTATATCTCGCTTTTTAAACCAGGTATTCCCAATCATCAGTCCTTTTTCAGCACATAAATCTACAAGCTCTTCACCATTTCCATTTACAACACTGAACACCCCATGCATACCAATTATTCCCTCAACTGCCACATTACTCACCTTTGCATTCAAATCACCCATCACTATAACCCGGTCTCGTGCATCAAAACCGCTAACACACTCATTTAGCTGCTCCCAAAACACTTGCCTCTCATGATCTTTCTTCTCATGCCCAGGTGCATATGCACCAATAATCACCCACCTCTCACCATCAACTTTCAATTTTACCTATATTAATCGAGAATTTACTTTCTTACATTCTATCACATACTCCCACAACTCCTGTTTCAGGAGTATTGCTACTCCTTCCCTTGCTCTTGTCCTCTCACTAACCCCTGACTTCACTCCCCAGACATTTCCAAACCACTCTTCCCCTTTACCCTTGAGCTTCGTTTCACTCAGAGCCAAAACATCCAGGTTCCTTTCCTCAAACATACTACCTATCTCTCCTTTTTTCACATCTTGGTTACATCCACACACATTTAGGCACCCCACTCTGAGCCTTCGAGGAGGATGATCACTCCCCGCGTGACTCCTTCTTCTGTTTCCCATTTCAGAAAGCCAACACAAGGAGGGGAGGATTTCCGGCCCCCCGCTCCCGTCCCCTCTAGTCGCTTTCTACCCTTATATATATATATATATATATATATATATATATATATATATATATATATATATATATATATATATATATATATATATATATATATATATATATAAAGGCATAAAGACCCATACACGCATATATACATATAAAGGGAAAACAAAAGTATATATATATATATATATATATATATATATATATATATATATATATATATATATATATATATATATATATATAAAGGCATAAAGACCCATACACGCATATATACCTACATATGAATACACAGACATATACATATATACAATGTACATATTCATACTTGCTGAATTCATCCATTCCCGTCGCCACCCCGCCACACGTGAAATATCATCCCCCCACGATATACGTATATATATGAAAAATTATATGCTCAAATGCATTAGCAAGAAACTAATAATGAAATTATAAATACCGGATCTGGAAGAGGTTTAAAGCAATCTCTTGAATACATTTTTTCTAAAGTACCCAACTTCACCCGGTTCAAATTATGGCCTCCATTTATAAGTTAACTAATGCGGCCGCCCACTTGGGTCAGATGTGGTTAAGCAAAACTGCGTTAGCTTTGGGGTCGGATAGAGTTAAGCTTTGGTTAGAATAACAATGTGGTTCATTTAGCTGGTTAACCTGCACCAGCGTAAGATTTCCATCCTAACAAAAAAAAATTCTCTCTCTCTCTCTCTCTCTCTCTCTCTCTCTCTCTCTCTCTCTCTCTCTCTCTCTCTCTCTCTCTCATTCCTGGAGGCCGCCCCCCCACGTCCCCATCAACCCGACGACACCTCGCCACTTCACCATAACAGCGGGGCACTTAAGAGCCACGAATGGACCTCTTTCCTCAATGGACCCTGTTAATGACACCCCAAACTACACCCGGAGACACGACTCTCGCCTCCACACGCCACGTAAAGGACTTTTCCCCCGCGGGTGATGGCAACATGGGGAGCCTTCCTGTACGCCAGCTCACGCTGATCTAATCGCTACTCACAGCGTTAATCCGGTCAGCCATTAAACCCGGCAGATTCATAACTCCCACATGTTTTTTCCCTAACATCAGAAAAGTTTGCTCTTACCGCCGCTGTGGGAGCAAGAACCAAGGAATGACTGCTCCTCTTCGACAGGGCCGTATAGAAGTATAACCTGGCTTAACTCGTGATAAGAGCAGCAAAGGGAGATGATCTAAATGTCTTCACTCACTGAAAAAGAGATAAAGGAACTCTATCTACCTCCTCCTGTGCTGTTTATCTGTTCTACCTCTAACTGGTAACGTCATGATGAAACAGACAAAGAACATTTCTTCAAACGAAGATGGGGGTACCCTTGTCCCCTGTACGTTTTCCCCTTCACTCTTGTCACACCTTTCGTTATACTTTCATTAATGCAATAAGAAATGATAATTCATGATCATATTTATCATTAACATTATCCACAAACTTCATCGTTCTTGCCAAGCCGTGCCGTGCATCACAGGTCAAAATTAACATGATAAAATTAACATAAGGGTAACTGGTACCATTTCCCAGCCGGAAACAACACTAGTCGAATGCGTTTAAAGAGTACTCGGTCCGTAACGCTAATAGACGAGATACTGTGTTTGTGTGTGTGTGTGTGTGTGTGTGTGTGTGTGTGGCGGCCGCAGTTGGCTAGCTAGCTGGCTGGCTGCCTGGCTCGTCCTGATAACACGCAGTGCAAGCATTTCGTGGCTCTCTGCCTCTGAGGCACTGCGACCAAAAGAGGATGGGGGGTTGAGGCTCGTACTGCTTGCTTGCTTGCCTGTCTGCTTTTTGCTAAGACTGGTTCTTCTTCTTCTTCTTCTTCTTCTTCTTCTCTCTCTCTCTCTCTCTCTCTCCCTCACAAGTGGTGCTGGGGCCTCCTCTCGTCGCTCTTTTTGACAGTTTATGATCTGGTTATGATTTTGCGGGATCTGTAAGGCGCGAGAACCTAATGGTTTTATTCAGCGCTTTACCGCACGAAAAAGATATCAAGAAACGAAGATATGAACATACGTTAGATTTCTTTAATATTTCAGAGACCTATAAACTTAAAATCAACGCTGGTCACTGTCTTCATTACAAGACTCTCCTTTATATATATATATATATATATATATATATATATATATATATATATATATATATATATATATATATATATATATATATATATATTTTTTTTTTTTTTTTTTTTTTTTTTTTTTTATACTTTGTCGCTGTCTCCCGCGTTTGCGAGGTAGCGCAAGGAAACAGACGAAAGAAATGGCCCAACCCCCCCCCCCCATACACATGTACATACACACGTCCACACACGCAAATATACATACCTACACAGCTTTCCATGGTTTACCCCAGACGCTTCACATGCCTTGATTCACTCCACTGACAGCACGTCAACCCCTGTATACCACATCGCTCCAATTCACTCTATTCCTTGCCCTCCTTTCACCCTCCTGCATGTTCAGGCCCCGATCACACAAAATCTTTTTCACTCCATCTTTCCACCTCCAATTTGGTCTCCCTCTTCTCCTCGTTCCCTCCACCTCCGACACATATATCCTCTTGGTCAATCTTTCCTCACTCATTCTCTCCATGTGCCCAAACCATTTCAAAACACCCTCTTCTGCTCTCTCAACCACGCTCTTTTTATTTCCACACATCTCTCTTACCCTTACGTTACTTACTCGATCAAACCACCTCACACCACACATTGTCCTCAAACATCTCATTTCCAGCACATCCATCCTCCTGCGCACAACTCTATCCATAGCCCACGCCTCGCAACCATACAACATTGTTGGAACCACTATTCCTTCAAACATACCCATTTTTGCTTTCCGAGATAATGTTCTCGACTTCCACACATTTTTCAAGGCTCCCAAAATTTTCGCCCCCTCCCCCACCCTATGATCCACTTCCGCTTCCATGGTTCCATCCGCTGACAGATCCACTCCCAGATATCTAAAACACTTTACTTCCTCCAGTTTTTCTCCATTCAAACTCACCTCCCAATTGACTTGACCCTCAACCCTACTGTACCTAATAACCTTGCTCTTATTCACATTTACTCTTAACTTTCTTCTTCCACACACTTTACCAAACTCAGTCACTAGCTTCTGCAGTTTCTCACATGAATCAGCCACCAGCGCTGTATCATCAGCGAACAACAACTGACTCACTTCCCAAGCTCTCTCATCCCCAACAGACTTCATACTTGCCCCTCTTTCCAGGACTCTTGCATTTACCTCCCTAACAACCCCATCCATAAACAAATTAAACAACCATGGAGACATCACACACCCCTGCCGCAAACCTACATTCACTGAGAACCAATCACTTTCCTCTCTTCCTACACGTACACATGCCTTACATCCTCGATAAAAACTTTTCACTGCTTCTAACAACTTGCCTCCCACACCATATATTCTTAATACCTTCCACAGAGCATCTCTATCAACTCTATCATATGCCTTCTCCAGATCCATAAATGCTACATACAAATCCATTTGCTTTTCTAAGTATTTCTCACATACATTCTTCAAAGCAAACACCTGATCCACACATCCTCTACCACTTCTGAAACCGCACTGCTCTTCCCCAATCTGATGCTCTGTACATGCCTTCACCCTCTCAATCAATACCCTCCCATATAATTTACCAGGAATACTCAACAAACTTATACCTCTGTAATTTGAGCACTCACTCTTATCCCCTTTGCCTTTGTACAATGGCACTATGCACGCATTCCGCCAATCCTCAGGCACCTCACCATGAGTCATACATACATTAAATAACCTTACCAACCAGTCAACAATACAGTCACCCCCTTTTTTAATAAATTCCACTGCAATACCATCCAAACCTGCTGCCTTGCCGGCTTTCATCTTCCGCAAAGCTTTTACTACCTCTTCTCTGTTTACCAAATCATTTTCCCTAACCCTCTCACTTTGCACACCACCTCGACCAAAACACCCTATATCTGCCACTCTGTCATCAGACACATTCAACAAACCTTCAAAATACTCATTCCATCTCCTTCTCACATCACCACTACTTGTTATCACCTCCCCATTTACGCCCTTCACTGAAGTTCCCATTTGCTCCCTTGTCTTACGCACCCTATTTACCTCCTTCCAGAACATCTTTTTATTCTCCCTAAAATTTACTGATAGTCTCTCACCCCAACTCTCATTTGCCCTTTTTTTCACCTCTTGCACCTTTCTCTTGACCTCCTGTCTCTTTCTTTTATACTTCTCCCACTCAATTGCATTTTTTCCCTGCAAAAATCGTCCAAATGCCTCTCTCTTCTCTTTCACTAATACTCTTACTTCTTCATCCCACCACTCACTACCCTTTCTAAACAGCCCACCTCCCACTCTTCTCATGCCACAAGCATCTTTTGCGCAATCCATCACTGATTCCCTAAATACATCCCATTCCTCCCCCACTCCCCTTACTTCCATTGTTCTCACCTTTTTCCATTCTGTACACAGTCTCTCCTGGTACTTCCCCACACAGGTCTCCTTCCCAAGCTCACTTACTCTCACCACCTTCTTCACCCCAACATTCACTCCTCTTTTCTGAAAACCCATACTAATCTTCACCTTAGCCTCCACAAGATAATGATCAGACATCCCTCCAGTTGCACCTCTCAGCACATTAACATCCAAAAGTCTCTCTTTCGCACGCCTGTCAATTAACACGTAATCCAATAACGCTCTCTGGCCATCTCTCCTACTTACATAAGTATACTTATGTATATCTCGCTTTTTAAACCAGGTATTCCCAATCATCAGTCCTTTTTCAGCACATAAATCTACAAGCTCTTCACCATTTCCATTTACAACACTGAACACCCCATGTATACCAATTATTCCCTCAACTGCCACATTACTCACCTTTGCATTCAAATCACCCATCACTATAACCCGGTCTCGTGCATCAAAACCGCTAACACACTCATTCAGCTGCTCCCAAAACACTTGCCTCTCATGATCTTTCTTCTCATGCCCAGGTGCATATGCACCAATAATCACCCACCTCTCTCCATCAACTTTCAATTTTACCCATATTAATCGAGAATTTACTTTCTTACATTCTATCACATACTCCCACAACTCCTGTTTCAGGAGTATTGCTACTCCTTCCCTTGCTCTTGTCCTCTCACTAACCCCTGACTTCACTCCCCAGACATTTCCAAACCACTCTTCCCCTTTACCCTTGAGCTTCGTTTCACTCAGAGCCAAAACATCCAGGTTCCTTTCCTCAAACATACTACCTATCTCTCCTTTTTTCACATCTTGGTTACATCCACACACACACACATATATATATATATATATATATATATATATATATATATATATATATATATATATATATATATATATATATATATATATATATATATATAATGAAATAACCTCTGCTGTAACTACTTCTACTAAAGTACCTGACTCACGGAATGGTGTAGTTTTTGAACATGTGCGTCATTATTTGTACCTGGTGACTACATCGTACACCCAAGATTTCCATTCGTGAACCATATAGCTTACGTGATAATCTCTGTGTCGACGGAGGGACTGGCACACACACCCGCACTGCTTCAATCTCTCGGGGAAGTAATTCACACATGCATAAGACCTGACTGCGTCACGACGTTCTTAAGTGCTGACTGTTGAACGGGGCTACATATACCTCGTAAATTTTTGGATAATTTCCACAAAAATATACGAGAAGCAAGAGAGTCTGGCTAACATGACATGACCAACTTATTCGATTCCATAAGCAAAATGTCGTATCTCATCATTCGCTTGGGAAACAAAGAGGACGTTCTGTTATCAATTTCTGACTCGATTCAGTTCTAATACTGGAACTGTGCCCGGGGAGAGAGAGAGAGAGAGAGAGAGAGAGAGAGAGAGAGAGAGAGAGAGAGAGAGAGAGAGAGAGAGAGAGAGAGAGAGAGAGAGAGAGAGAGAAAATGATGATGACAGAAGATAAGACCAGAACAAACCACGACTGCCTCAGAAACAGAAGACGCCGCTGTGCCTGTCCGTCCATTCGTAACTCGGGAGACTGTATGCGCTGAGGCAGTGTAGCCAGTGGGACCAGCGCGAGACCGAGAACTGCCCAAGAGAGAGAAAAAGGCAGTCTCGGAATCACAGCAGTTCCTCCCGACTCGGCATAAAATATGAGCGGGATCATTAGCCGAACACTGAATGCGTTCAGGTGGAAGCTTAATAAATTTGGACAAAACTGCTCCCAATAAGCCGGCCTGCCGTGGCTACAGGGCACTGTGGCCTGCGAATGGTCCAGAGTTTGATGGATGAAGACCTATAGGGATAGGCACGGGGGAGGAGGAGGGAGGAGGAGGAGGGGGTGATCACCGCAGTGAAGGAGGGAACAGAAAAAAAGCGACGAAGATAAGACAGAAGATATTTCTACAAGGGAAAGTGTCGCAATATTTCCTCAGCCGGTAAAAAGTCACTGATTTACACACCTCTGTTGGGGGGTTTTTTCCCCCCTCTACCACTCTCACAAACCACGGGTTTTTATTTGTGTTTGCCCTTGTCTTTCTCAAATCACATCAAAATTTCCCGACGCTGTAAGGTATCATGTTTTACAAGTCTTGTTAAATGTACAGTTGGTGCTTATGTGGGTGAGTGGGTGGGTGTCATGTCCCTGTTCCCTTGACCACAACGGTACGATCCTTTTAAACACGACAGTACGGGCCTTCACCATGACGGTACGATCCTTTTGAACACGACGGTACAAGCCTTTCATCACGACGGTACGACCTTCACGACAAGGAGGAGGACGACAAGCAGTGTGTGCTGACGACCACGCTGTGTGGGCAGGGTCGGATGCTGGTTGTGGAGGGAACACGCTTCTAGGATTCACTTTACCCCCCCCGAGAACCGCCAACTCAATTTCCAGCATTGATAGGCAGTGAGAATCTCTCTCTCTCTCTCTCTCTCTCTCTCTCTCTCTCTCTCTCTCTCTCTCTCTCTCTCTCTCGGCGGGGAAGTGGCTAGTACGGGTGAGTAGCTGGGTCGCCAACTAAAGATGGGTGGAAGCTTGTGCGTTGCAGGTCATCTGCTTCCTACAAACTCTTTACTACGGAGAAATTACAGTAATGACACTGCAAGGCAATCAAACTCTTAATTGCTGCCCATACCCCACATACTCTACACCAGGATTGGGTGGTAGGGTGATTAGGGCAGTCATGCATGCTTGCCGAATCCAATTTCCACACAAGCCCACACACTCTCCGTGACCTCTCACCCTGCCATCATGCCCTCACCTCACACCCTGCCACCACATCCTCACCCCAATCCCCTCCTGCCGTCACACCCTCCTCGTCCTCACCACACACACACACACACACACCCACACACATACTGTACTCGCCGTTCACGCCTCACTTGGGGCGCCTCCGCAACACCCAAAGCAATCTATCTATCCCGTGCATGTCCTTCCCCAGC
The DNA here is from genome assembly GCF_036320965.1 of Panulirus ornatus. NCBI lineage: Eukaryota > Metazoa > Arthropoda > Malacostraca > Decapoda > Palinuridae > Panulirus > Panulirus ornatus. The sequence continues at coordinate 17,934,277 of NC_092278.1, forward strand.
ACGCAGCCGAGGGGCACGCATTCAAAAATGTTTTTCCTAAACATTTCGGTCGCCGAGTGCCTCGCCCAACGGCAACGTCCGATACGCTTGCTTATAGATCTCTGCTTAGCGAGTTGGCGAGGCCAAGCCTTAGTCAACATTAACATCGCGAGGACAATAACGCGTGCAGAAACAGGCGCCTGAAACTCCCGAGTTAACGAAGCACGCAGGAGGTGAACTTCACCATCCCCTCGATGAGTGAAAGATTTGAGGAGGTGGACGAAAATGAAATATATAAAACCGAAATTGAAGGGGAGGGGGGGTAAAAAAAATAAGAAAAGGAATCCATGGACAATCTGAAGTTCCTGAATGTGCGGGAGACCCCAAGTGCAGTTGGTGTGAATGTGGACCGAGAATGGAGAAAGTATTGAGGGGAGGGAGTCCGGGCTCTTCACTCAACATGGATAACGAGTCTACAAGTGACCAACGCATTTTCAGAAGAAAAAAAATAAAGGGGGATCCGAAATGATAACTTTTCAGTTTTCCTCCCTTAGTAGCAGTGACTAGTGGGATCTAATCTGTTCTAGAGTATTTCAATAGCTTCACAAACGTTAGCTTTCCGTCACCTGGAGCAGCTCTGGTAAATGTGACATTTATTGTATATAATAACAAGGTTTACAGAGAGAGAGAGAGAGAGAGAGAGAGAGAGAGAGAGAGAGAGAGAGAGAGAGAGAGAGAGAGAGAGAGAGAGAGCTTCCTAACTTACTCTACCAACGTATACAGTTTACTTCTGACGAATAAGTTTCACAAGAAAAAAATCCTACGAGATCACACACAGATCTGGAGCTTGGTTACTGAAAAAGGACATGGGTAAACACTTTGATGATGCAGAGTCATCGTTGTGTTTGGATGGGCAGCTATTGAAGAGGAGTGGGTAGCGAGGGGCGAGCGTGCACACACACACATACACACACATACACATATATTCTAAGCAGTAGTCCTAAGCCCCTTCCATACACACTACACATGGATAAGCCGGCGCGCGAGTTGCAAATATGAATAGGGCACGTGGATGGGATGGGGTGACTAATATGAATGGGTGGGGTAGGTTCGATGGCTGCCGTGGGTACAAGGGTCTGGGGATAACAGTATAGGTGTGTGGGGGCACTGAACAGGTTTGTATCACGGGTGAAATGATCGTCAGAATGGACGACGGGCTTGGCTTCTATGAATTCATTCCACCTGTTCCCTGTCTGCCAGGCCAGGCCAAGGCCAGCATCACCATCAGCCACACTCAAGCCTCCCCTCCCAGCCACCGCTCCATATTTCAGGATCGCCCGGGATTAAAACCTTTACACCGGTGTGTTCCGCTGATGGCGAGGAGAGCAACCAGGGTAAAGGTGCCAGTAGCGGGGGAGGCTGTGCTACCTGCACCAGCTGTCTCATTGAGGGGGCTGGTGGGTCCCACCTGCGGCCGGTAAGGGGAAGCGCACCGGTGAGGTCAGTGGTTTTATTACCACCAGCAACGCTACACGAACTGGAAAAACATGTCCAGACACACAACATTCTTCTCTCCTCCTCAACGGTGGCCCCAGATTTTACACAAAGACCGACACATCCTTGTCGGGAGGCTCCAGTTCTACTCACTCGACAAAGTTCAAACCAAAGCAGTCCAATGTATCAACCCTCACACTTGCCCTATAATACAGGACTGATTCTCATTCCTTATCCTACAGATATTACTTCGGTTTCACCTTGCACGAACTGGCTGCTTATGCATGCTTCCGCAATTTCCTGGGCTATACAACACAAGGCAGTTTCTTCTTTCTTTCCTTTACTAACAGGTCCTGAAACTCTTTACTTTACGTCTTCTCTAATAACTACAACCTGTCACTTCTCAAAAGGCAAAGCTCTAAAGTTCCTAAAATAACGAGAAACTATATTTTGTTATCGTTTTCTATTTTATTATTATTATTATTATTATTATTATTATTATTATTATTATTATTATTATCATCATTATTATGATTATTATTATTATTATTATTATTATTATTATTATTATTATCATCATTATTATTATTATTATCATTATTATCATTATTATTATTATTATTATTATTATCATTATTATTATTATTATCATTATCATTATTATTATTATCATTATCATTATTATTATTACAGGCCTGGCTTCGATGACGAGTTCCATCGGTGACTTCGAGCTCTGTTATACAATAAAGATGGTTAGCGTCGACAGTTCCAGCAGCAGGAGGCTAAAATGACAGCATGAATTAGCTCGTATATGCAAACCCAGTATCTGCAACGGCAGGCTGGCGTCAGCGGTCCCGGCAGAGAAAGGGCTATGCACGACTGCACGACCCTTCTTGGGTGCGATGGCCCGACCTGACTACTAAATGGTCAGGTGAAAGGCCAGACTATCATAACCAAATGTCGTACCGTCGTGCTCAAGGGCTCATACCACTGTCTTCAAGGTCGTACCGTCGTGCTCAAGGGCTCATACCACTGTCTTCAAGGTCGTACCGTCGTGTTCAAGGGCTCATACCACTGTCTTCAAGGTCGTACCGTCGTGCTCAAGGGCTCATACCACTGTATTCGAGGGCATTATTGTCATGCTCAAGGGCCGTACCGTCGTACTCAAGGGTCATACCGCTGTGCTCAACGGCCGTACCTTCGCGCTCAAGGGGTTCCACTAAATGAACCAGATGGATCTTGGATACGCAGTCTCGGCTACAGTGAGTATGATATGCAGGGAAAAAAGTGGGAAACGGAAAATACAAAGTATCAAAAGCTTTCGTATATTACGTTGTCAAGAGTATAATATCTGCAGCTAAGGTAACTGCGAAGGAGAGAGAGAGAGAGAGAGAGAGAGAGAGAGAGAGAGAGAGAGAGAGAGAGAGAGAGAGAGAGAGAGAGAGAGAGAGAGAGAGAGAGAGAGGACCTATCCACCTACGAATACTTACGTTGACAGTTCGCCATAATGGCAAGGCTAGCACGGAGTGCTCACCGCAGAGAGAGAGAGAGAGAGAGAGAGAGAGAGAGAGAGAGAGAGAGAGAGAGAGAGAGAGAGAGAGAGAGAGAGGGGGGGGGACTCTAATACTCGGAAATGAGGTGTAGAAGAAAAGGTGAGATTCCAGTACTTGGAAATGAGGACTAGTGAAGAAGAGGAAGAGCAGGAGGCAAGTGGTGGCGGCGGTGGTGTTGGGGAGGACGGGTCACGGCCAATATACCGAAGTTAAGCTTCCTGGTCAACACGGGGCCTCCTCCTTGTGAATGCCACGTCGCTGAACTGTGAAAGATTTTCCCACTTGCCTACAGCACTAGTCCCTCCCCCTCCGGGGCATTCCCACCATCGATTCTGAATTTTCTACGTGACTGATTCTTTTAAAACTTTCTACCCTGCCAAAAGTAATACTTTCTCAACAGATACAAGCGTCTTATACCTCTTACCCTACCAAAAGTAATACTTTCTCATAGACTGAGTCTTATACATAAACTTCCAGCCCCTGCCAAAAGTAATACTTTCTCAACAGACTGGCTCTCTCATAAAATTTATACTCTCCCAAAAGTAATACGTTCCCAGAGCATGAAAACAACGTATTCAGTCGCAACTTCTCTTTTTTAATTATGATGGAGCGAGGACGATAAAGTTCCCTTGGCACCTCAAGTGTATTGTAGTCACCCCTACACAAAGGCAATCAAAAGTTATTGGCGCGGTGTTACGCCTCTCTATCAAGCCGTTCAAGGCCGCATGCGCACACGGCACGTTCGAGATGAAATATCAAGAAAACTTCCCGGACAGTCTAAAAGGGCTTCAGAAATTCTCAAAACAGTCTAGTGTGCAAAACTATACCTTTCAGTACGCCAGCACGACCCTCTGTTACTTGACGGCCTAATATCCCACCTGCCTTAAGACATAAGATCTGAGGCCCAGGGGGTCATCATAACCACGGTTCGTACCTATGAGGTTAAAGGTGCTGCTCGAGAGTAGTGCCGTCGTGCTCAAAGGCCTTACCATCACGGTACAAGGTCTTCTTAATGCTCACCGTCGTTCCCCCGGGGTTAACTGCCAGTCCGTTTGAATGTATCGTCGACGCAGTCCTCACGTGTGGTGGTGCTCCGTGAATTCGTAAACAAAGGTGATCGGCTGAGTAACAAGACTGAGGGATTCATGACACGGAACACACCATCACGGGAGCTGGAGGCTGTCAAGCCGTGTAGCTTTCTCCGACCTTGGCCTCCAGCCAGACTGTTGTTACATCCCTTCCACTCTTACCGCCAGTGCTAATCATCAGCGCCATAAGATAATAAGATAATACATCACAGCAAAATATCATATCACGGAAAATTTCTCGAATACACGGAGTGGGTCTACTGCAGACGAGGACAGAACTCGAGAGGAAATGTAAATTTAAGTTCATTAGCACAAACGCCTTCGAGACTCAGTCATCCTAAGGGACCTTTAGTTAGTCTTGAAGGGAACTTTCAAAGTTCTAATGTTAATGGAGAGAATAAAATAATCCTGCTTCGACGCATCGGAAGGAAAACCCAGCCTCCTCTTGACCGATAAACATACTCCAGTCTCGAGAACAAGGATAATGCCATGTCTCCTTCGAAACGTTAAAGCACTAAACTCTTCATAAATATACCGAAACTTTACGACATCACATAAAACAAACTAGGCCACACTAAACACGAGAGAAAGAAAATCCCCCCAGCATCATCCATCAAACCGTGACACAGAGCGTGCAGACCAGGTGGAGCTGGATTCTCCCATCCCTTCTGCTGGGTTAGGGAAGAGCCCAGCCACCCCGGGGTGAAGGATGGCCCAAGCAGGAACCATCAGGGTCAGAGGCCGAGGAGGGGATCGCGATCGAAGGATGGGTCAGATACTACAAGGTGAGCAGCTGTCATGAGGCCAATTGGTCAGTGATTCAGGTGTGAAAGGTGGATCTCTGGTCCTCTGGGCATAACTTAACCTATCAGTCATCGTGCTCAAAGGCTACGTCGTTCTCTTGGAGGTGTTAAGACGTCGTACTCGAGGCTTACAGTCAACGTCCTCCAAGCATCAAGTCCTTACATTCAAGGGGGGTTTTGTCGTGTGTGTGTGTGTGTGTGTGCGTGTATCCGGGAAGTACACGCTCCGCCTACCGGCCAAACCATCAATACTCACTAATAGTTCTAACTTGATTGTCGCTCTGTGTCCGTATACATTTCCATTTTTATTTCACGGTAATATACATACAGCAACAGCCAGCGCAAACTGTACATATGTTTCATTCCAGTGCACTACACATATGATTCAAGTCAGCGGGTAAATGGGCAGGATTCATGGGCAAAATTGAAATTAGTAAATGTCGTCGAATCTTTCAATGAAAAAAAACAATCAAATTCGACATCTAAATCTCATCAATGCTGCAAAGACGTAATACCATCGAGGGCCGAGATACTGGTCTAAACTTCGCCAAGTAATGAAAACATAGTGATATACCCAACTCGAATCTAACAACAGTCTGAGTATGCAGCAAAGGAGCAACACGATAGCCTGTTCCCCCGAAACCAGCTGTGACTGAACATACCTTCCTAAAGCACTATGAAGTATACAGACGGTAAGGGAAGGTCCCCGACCGACCTGTGGGGGAAGATGAGCCTCCGAAACCACCATAAGGTAAGGTGAGGTCCCTGACCTAGCTGTGGTGGTGGCAGACCTCCGAAACCATTGTAAGTTAAACTTAAGGGCGGGAAATTATGGCACAACAACAGAACAGAGTATAAACCAGTTACCTCCCAGCTGACTCATGACAGACGCACTATAGTGTCGGCATATATAACACCCTGGGCACGAGAGTACGACCCTTGAGTATGACGGCCGGGTCGTCACAACAATGGTCGCTCCGTCGAGTTCAACATTCGTACCGTCGTGCTCAAGGGCCGAACCGTCGTGTTACTGAGGTTAACGGCTGTCTCAGAAACACAAACATTACCTTATGAATCTCCTTTACAGCATATTCATCCTAGAGAGAATTTCTCTGGAGTAATATACACTGGAATTTAACGCACAATGACTTTCCTGTATTTGTTACATATGACTGTAGTTTCTCAAACTGTTCGTGTCGGCCTGCGGGTCGCAGCCTGGTCAACCAACGACCAGTCTGGCCTCAGCCCCAGCCTGTGAGGGATGCAGACTGTCGACACCATCACAAGGTGAGGTATAAAAATTCAAGGGTTGCTTATCACTGGCAGACGGGTAAGGTCTACATGTGTGCTCGGTAAATGATTTGTATTAACTTTCGTGTACACATATATTCACGTGGTTAGAGTTACACTATCAAAAGAGTGACTGCAGCGGGATCACTACCGGACCTTATCACACGCTCCATCACCTGTAAGGATACGATCGAGACGAGACATCAGCTCCAGTGACGGACAAAACGTTTGAAAATCTGTGCGTGGAGTTGTAACCCATGACCCACACTCATATCTCGTCGCTCACTCCCGAGGTGATTACTATGTAAATAATTTCGTTTTGCACAGGAGGAGACTGATGTGCTGCATAATGATACATGATACAACAGAACTGATTCGAAAATACTGTCACAGTATAACCCGTTTGGCAAAACGCGCGGCATACTGGGTGTCCAGACAGAGTTCAATATGTGTGTGTGTGTGTGTGTGTGTGTGTGTGTGTGTGTGATAGAGAAGAGGGAGGGCCATTTCAACCCAAAGTTCCGTCCGCCTAACTTCTCACAACATCTATCTATACCGCCCACTTGTATTCTTCCCTCAAGCCCGTCTTAAGATTCGCTCACGAGCGCATCCGATCCTGTTTCCTGATCTTGTTTCATTCTATATCATGGCCTCTATATCATGGCCAGTCCGTCTGGTCAGCTCCTGATCCATCCCCTTGGTCCGCTCTTACACACGTTCTCTAGTCCGTTCCGCGGCCCGCCTCCTGGTCCGCCCCTCTGGTCTGCAGTCCGTTCCTCGGCCCTCCCCTCTGGTTATCTCCTGACCACAATCCAAGCTAACTGTCTCCACCCCCCCATCCTCCCAAGACCGACCCTCTAACCCCACCCACTGGTCTGATCGCCTAGCCAGCGCCTGAGACCCCGTCTGGACACACCGCTAGCCCAGCCCTGGCCTCTATCTTATACACAGAACAAAAAAGTATGGGAGGGTCGAGTACTGGATGTGGGAGGGGCTGAGTAGCTCCCACGGCTACTAACGGGCCACAACTGGTGCTCGCTCACCCACCCCAACGGAGAGGTTAACTGTACGTGTGAGGCGATGTGAGCGAGACAGTGGGAGGACAGGTATTTAATCCCTCAGTGCCTTTCGATATCTCACGGGCAGCGTAGCTGGGAGCGCTCCTGTGATGAACTTATTGTAATGGCTTGACCCCAGACCTGACCCAAGTCACTGTCAGGTTAGAGGTTTAAAAGCCATCATACCATAAAAAAGCTCATTACGGGTAAGCCTACAGCCATACTCCCTTAAGAGACGGTCCACAAAAACACACACACGGTTACGTAATTGTAGACTACGTTACGAGACGAGACAAAGATTGTAAAACTCTCTCCTCGTATCACTCGGCACACACACACACACACACACACACTACAAAACTATCCACAATGAACGCAAAATGCATGAGAACTGTTAATAAAAATGAGATAAAAATAAAAAAGAAGTATCCACAAAAGGAGAGACAAAGTTGGCAAATCCTGAAGCTATTACCAATAAATTACGTGGACGAGAAACTATCCAGCACCGACGAGTGAGCAGATCAGCTCTTTCCAAAATTACGAGCGCTTTCCTTTACCGTATTACACCAGGGCGTCCGGGGAAATAATGGACCAATTTTCAAAATTGCCACGGGGTGCCAACGAAGATTACAAAGACTGTCCAGAACCCTGTCCACGGTGAGTGAGTGTCCACCACTCCTACTGTCCACGGAGAGTGAGTGTCCACCACTCCTACTGTCCACGGTGAGTGACTATCCGACAGTCCTGGACAGTAAGTTTTATTTTCAGAACATCATTTGCCCACCGCCACATTCATCGCTGCCTCTGGACGGTATAAATCAATGAACCGGGCCCGCACTGCTCTCCATCTGCCAAAGGTAAATTAACGTGTCCAACATTCTCATGGCGGGCCGTTGACATGGCTGGTTATCATGCAGGCATGTCATGTCACTTCCCCCCCGCGTTATATACAATTGGCACATCACTTGCTGTATAGACGCAGCCTGTAGCCTTGGGGCGGGGGCAGCTTGTCACCCTCATTACACATGACATCTCAAGGTTTAATAATTACACCATCAGGGACCCACATCATACAAGGATAGTTCAGGAGTGTTCAGTATTTACTCCTTCAGCGAACACAGAGTCACCCATATTAAACCTGACAGGCCATGGTTCCAACGGGGGGGCCTCGGCTCCTATGTTATAGCTACAAAGGAGTTAGGGCTCCATTTGGAACACCCCCTTCCCCCCCTAATAATACATGACATTTTTCAGGACTCCAATACGGGGATACCGGTTCCCAAAACACGACTTAGTTCAGGGCTCCCCCGTATCATAACGGATCGTTAAGCTGTAAGTTGCTCCAAACATGGAGACACACACGTACGTGACTGTGTCGAAGGAAACCTACACAACAGAGCTGCCATGTTTAATACTCACTTTCAAAAGTCATATCAATGAAAGTCTCTGTTCAGAAGAGTTCAGCCAAACTGTTTGCTGCTGGTAATGCTTCGCACGCTTCTCTTACAGAGAAATGGTAAATTTTCCTTTATATATATATATATATATATATATATATACATATATATATATATATATATATATATATATATATATATATATATGAAGTCATCATTTCCTCGTAAATAGGACAAAAATATTTATGTGATGGAGTTTTAATGCCTATGAGAACTACGGACCCCATCCACTATCACTTTTTCTTGTCTTATATTTGTTTTTCGTTCCCAGGTCCAAACATGTAACGAAGACCCACACAAAATTCTTGCTTTAACCACGATCCCCGAGGGCATCGACCATACATTACACTCACGAGAGAACGGGATATTTGGCTAGTGGTGCGCCCATATCATCCTTCACTGAACATCTCCGCCGGTGATGTAATGTCTGTCATTACGGCAGGGCTCCTGAACAGATGGGTGTGCAACCTCTTGTCCACCGTGTTTCTAAATTACGACATGCATGGAGATGAGAATTTTAGTATTCTAAATTCACGGAGATTTATCTACGACGAGAGTTCCATCCACCCTATCGCCATCTGAAATATTTCACGACCCAAAATACCTTTCTTTTTTTTTTCTGAAAAGACTCAGAAATCCCACCGTCGGAGGAACTCATAAACAGGCGACGCTTGAGCCATCCCGACTCACTTGGTGTCTCATAACAGTGATTTATTAACTCAATGTCACTTTCTTGGGCTATGATTAAGTCTAGCCAGGTGAACCGTCCGGGTTCTTTATATTTCTATTGTTTTCTGACCCCCTATCATTTACGGCCCCTGGTCTGAATCTATTCTTCACACCGGCATGGCAATCCCATCCTACATCAGGTCTCTCCCAACTCTCCTGGGGATAATAGGTCCAAAAACCCTTAATTTCCCTAATGATAATCTTTCCCCAAAAAAATATACATACTCTGTGGATAACATATGAGCTCACAGTCTCACAAAAAATCATGGCATAATTTTCAAACTTAGAATGTCGTAAAATAAAAAGAAAATAAAAACTCCCCTTTTTACAGATTGCCTCCAGGAAAACCACATATATATATATATATATATATATATATATATATATATATATATATATATATATATATATATATATATATATATAAAATCTTTCATTTTCTGGTGGCAATTTTTCGAAAATTCCCCCCTACAATCTTCCCCAACTTCTGGAGCTAATCTCTCGTCTCATAATCTCCCAACTCATATAGACGTGACACATGAGCCACCCTGCCTTACCCAGTCTCACATAATGGTGAGTTACAGCCACGCTGTCACCTTCCTAGAACCTGATAAGGGACTGGAAAGTAATTGTAGAACCTGTGATTTGTATTTTTTTTTTTTCTCTCCATTTATGGCCTTCTGCTTATCTTAATCTAGTCATAAACGCATATAAATTGTTGACCTTAATCCATAAACTTCTTACCCTTATATATATATATATATATATATATATATATATATATATATATATATATATATATATATATATAAGAAAATAACGTCCTTTTAGGATCGTAAACCTTCTAATCTACAACATATATCATTCATGATAATTTAGAAATTCTTTCCTTAACATTTTCACGAAAGAAAAAAGAAAATTCGCCACAAGAAAGCATTTTAGTTCCTCTGGAGACAAACAAAGGAGACGAACTCCCGCCAGTGGCCACCTAAACTCCACCTGAGCTGCAGCGCAGTGAGGGAGTAGTGACTTGTGGCAGCAACTGGCTAAAGAGTTTAATTGAGGGTAAATGCTTGGTGAGCGCCGGCCAGCCCAGCCTGACACTCAAGCATTCAACTCCTCTCCAACACCTAGTTGGCTGTTTCCTCTCCTCTTTTTTAAAAGGCAAGTTTAACACCTCCTCCAACACCTGTCCATTCCTCTTTTCTCCTTGTATCTCTAATTGTTTACCCCTATTTTATGATATCATTTGTCCCTCTTTTGTCTTTATCCTTTCGACGCCTTTTCATTAATCACTTTTCCCTTTACTTCTTACTTCTCTAGTTCGTCCTTTGTATTAATAATTTTCTTTTCTTCTTACACTTAGTTCTCTAGACCTTTTTAATCATCATTTTCTCCTTATTTCTCTGCTTCTCTAGCCTTCTATATTAAAAGTGTTTTCTGATTTCTCATTATTTCTCCAGTTCTATATGGACTTTTATCAGATTATTTCTCCTCGTGTCTCCTTTATTCCTTTCACTAGATCATCTTTTACTCCTTTTCTCCCTTGCTTAATCCCCCTTTAACCCCTTTTATTACATCATTTTTCCCTATCCTAATTCTGTTTCTTTAACTCTTTTTATTAGACTATTTTTCTACTCTACTTGTCAATTCTTTAAAACCTCTTTCAGCATGTTTTCACTCAGAACTGCAATTTCATCTGTCCTGTTTATAAAACTTGTTTCCTATTATTTCTCAGCTACTTTAGCGAGCAAACTGAAGATGTGATGAATGAAAGATTTTGCATCAACACTTTCATGTCTCCTGTGGTTTTATCTGTACATGATATGCACAAGATTGCGTCAACAATGTGTGCGTGGACTCATAGGAATTATATATATATTTTTTTTTTTTTTCATACTATTCGCTATTTCCCGCGATAGCGAGGTAGCGTTAAGAACAGAGGACTGGGCCTTTGAGGGAATATCCTCACCTGGACCTCTTCTCTGTTCCTTCTTTTGGAAAATTAAAAAAAGAAAAAAAAAAAACGAGAGGGGAGGATTTCCAGCCCCCTGCTCCCTTCCCTTTTAGTCGCCTTCTACGACACGCAGGGAATACGTGGGAAGTATTCTTTCTCCCCTATCCCCAGGGATATATATATATATATATATATATATATATATATATATATATATATATATATATATATATATATATATATATATATATATATTCACACACACAGAGAAAAACTAATAACTTGTCATTTGAGATTTTCATATTTCCCCGTTCGACTTCGTTATAATACATTAAGCTTACTGTTATGGCGACGCGGATAATACTGACCCCCACAAAAATGTCCTTTTACAGCAAAATTCCACATCTGAACACCTATATTACAAGCAAAGACACTGGAAAATCTCGAGAGAACATTTCAAGAACACTTCCATTTCACTAAAATCTCACGCCTCTTATTTTCGAAACGGTAATATAAGCGACACTCGCCCCTTCTAAAGAAAATTCTAAGATCGTACGTTGCAAGAAGGCTAATAAAAAAAGTCTATAGCCAGCAAGTTAATTACGTGCCATTTCCGTCATAGAAAAAAAAAAAGGAGAACCAAGAGCCGGAAGTTTAATCAATAAGAGTTCGTTGCCAAAAGGTTATGTGCACGTCGAGAGCTAGGTGGGGTTAATTATGAGTCCATAACCAGAACGCGAGTGACAAGTCCAGAGTCATGAGGTTAATTTACGTCCAGAGCGGCTAATTACAAGTCCAAAGCCGGAGGCTTGCGAAGTTGCAAGGTTGACCGAGGGTCCAGAATTGCAGGGTTAATTAAGAGTCCACTTCTGGAAGGATAATCTATCCATCACAAGCTCGTACTGACCAATATACAAACATTTTCTGCTGCTTGTAACTAGACCAATGAGCAACGTAAGTTTTGGACTTTTTCTCCCTCGTAAAAGGATATTTAAAATCAAAGCTTACGTCTATTGCCAGGATTTTTCAGTTCTCTTCATCCTGTTCGGGAACGTCTTCAGTGAGCTTATATATATATATATATATATATATATATATATATATATATATATATATATATATATATATATATATATATATATATATATACACACACACACACGATGTGAAACTGGACCCGTCTTTTTCAAAGCAGACGCAACCAGATTACAAAAGTAAACAACAAATGACAATAACAGGCTCGAGTCCCTCGGTACGTTCCTTCCTTACAACACTCGAGGCTGAAAAACGAACGTGCCGGCGAAAGTAATAGTTAACTTCAAAATTCTTCACATGAAGTTCGGTAATGACTGAAACTCCAGACTAGTCATACCTCCAGAAGAGAAACATATATACATTTAATTCATATATATATCATAGTACTGCTCTTATAAGAGTCTGTCCAGTGTGTATACATAATATACGCGTTAGTATTTACACTTATTCACTGTAGTTGTGTTTGTACGAATTCTTTTAAACTGGGATCGAATTGGTGTCTCTTGTAGACACATTATTGGCTCCTTACCCTCACAATGGGCGAGCCATGCATGTCTGTCGCAGTATATTCCACACGGATTCTACCTGCAGCTTATCACTGACAATAATAGTTTGTTCTGATATCATTTACAAACTT